>NW_020224500.1:0-1386 GCF_003070985.1 Temnothorax curvispinosus
GTGTGTATTTTATCTCTAAGAAGAATCATTAGAAACCAAGTCCAAGTTGTCGAGTTACTTTAGATTTAGAAAAAACCCTTTTGTATCGATCTGCATCTGCATACTTCTTATATTGAGTCGTATTTCCTGTGTCACATTTCCCAACTAAATGGCCGAGGGTCGAGCGTTAATAGAGGTCCCCATTTGTTCAAATTCGCTAGAAAATGATAGTCCAAGGCGCTAGCGAACGATCGTAGCTTTTCTGGCTGTCGAGGTAAATATCTGCAGATGACCAGCGGCCTTTGAGCGGCCGAACAATACGGCTGAGTGGCCGCGACCAATCGAACAAACGACTCGGCTTTGTTAACCTCCGCGAAGGTGACGGTGCTCCAAAGCATCACTTATTAGGCACGCGACCCTCGTAGAGCGAAGATGGCTGCGGCACGACTGTGAGTCGAATGGGAAACAATGCGTCGTGAGAGAGATCCCCGATCAGCACACTCGTACAAAAGATTTACTCAGAACCACAAACTCGACGAAATAACACTTCGCGTGAATTATGAGCAAGTAGCCGGGCTCTTTTCTCCATTTCTTTTCTGGACCAGCTTTGCAGGCTGGCTAAATAAGTTTCGTTGCCTAAAGAATCGCCGCAACATAGTAATTGGTAATTCTTTGTTTGACTTTACGAAATCGGACATGCTCATGATCATCGTCAATTTTTAAACATCACAAACATAGACGATTATTCCTTTCACAATTTCTAATTTCGAATAGATATAAGAAAATAAAAGCTTGTTTCTTTGCCTTTGTAATTTATCTTGAAGAGATTATAATATAAATTTTGTCTTTAACATTGATCGTCGTCACCATTTTATACGTCTACGCCGCTTGATAGTAACAATTTTTACGCAAATTTTTATGGAGGAAATGTTCTTGATATAAATTAAATTATTTTTAATACAATATACATATTTGCAAGTTTTAATATTTGTGATATTTTAACGTACATTGTTTGTTTCTAATATTATGTTTAATATTTTTCACTTATCTCCCTTTGCTTTAATATTGCGGCCCTAATGTTGATTAATAGACACTAACATTGCTTATTGGGAGGGCGGACCCCTTCCTAGTCTAGATTTCTTACCGTTGGAAGAGCGAGGGAGGATGGGAACGGGTCGTGCTTCATCGTCCGGAAGTGATTCGATATAGTCTAAGAACGTCTGATGGAAGAACAGCTAGGGAGGTGACAAATTGAATGTCGCCTTCGTCACAGATACTGCAAAATTCTATCTGCTGGTAACACACAGGATCGATAACACCAGTTTTCCCCGTTTACGAGTTTAATCTTGAAATACGGCGTAAAGCTCGATACCCGAAAAATGTATTAAACACCATATACATGATCTA
>NW_020224501.1:0-2417 GCF_003070985.1 Temnothorax curvispinosus
GCATATCGAGTCTCAAAAGGATGAGAAATAAAGAATTAATGACGTGAAATCCGAAAGAGATAATCAAGTTCCTGCACAATATTGAGCTAATGTGAATACTTTATGCACTCGAGCAAACAATTTAAATTTTGATAGTTACATTTTACTACGATAATTATACTACTACTTAAAAATCAAGTATTTATATTAACGCGAAATTAAGTAATCAAGTTTAAAATAATTGTTACAAAAAATTTTCTGTTTTGCAAAACATAATTTATCAGATCTCACGTCATATCGCTTTAACTAGTATAAAAACCAGTTATCAATACATATATGAAAAGACTGTGAAAGCTTAGGCTAAAATTGGTGCGTTATAGGAACAAATAATTTTAAATAATAATGATCGTGAACACACACAATTTTGTTAAATGGATTACGTAAAAAATATATTAAATAGATTGTATATACATAACAATAAATGATTAAAATAGTGCAAAGTACTTTTTATCTTCAATCGTGATATATGCAGGCTAAAAGCATCTCTAAGCGTATATATTGCATTCTTGCACCAATTTATATAACACTTAATCCTGAAAGATATTTGGGATGAAATTTACAATGACAAAATGTACGACAAATCAATTTATGTGATTTATCCAGGATTAAATGTTAAATCCTAATCTGACCCAGTCATTCCATTTTAAGACAACGAATCTGTGAAACGTAACATATGTAATAATTTATTGTGATAACTTGACTCTGCAATATATTTGACGTAATAATTGTCATAAATTCGTTACCTTAATTATGAAATTTTAATCATCACTCACCGACCGATGCACAACAGCGGAGTTATTCTGCAACGTCGCTACGATGATTCTGTAACAAAGAAATGTAGAATCCGAATTAAAGCAGGGTGCAAGAAAGAGAAACAGTCAATATTTCAAAAAATGATTACTATATAAACACTAAATTTTATATTATTGTTTATTAAGCAAATTTAATGAAATAATTTTGTAATTTCTTAAGAATACTCTATCCATTGAACATAAGCTTCTATAGAATTTCTAAAATAAAACTATTTTTCTCTAACTTTTATTTTCTGAATAACTATCCGGTTAAAAAGTAAATGACCCATCAGTATAAGATATAATATGTGTATATGTATAAATAAATTATATTTACCGCTTGTTGCTCCGCCGGCGCCTGATGCCTCCTCCTAGGCCTCCACCTCCTCTCAGGCTGCTCGGGATGTCAGTTACTGTTTCCTCGATGCGAAGATACTCCTTCCTGCGTGAATATTTTCTGTAACATAAAAATAATCGAATCGACTAAATAATTGTCACGCACATCGAACATCTTATTCGTTATTACGATTAATGTTTTTCTAAATTACATCTTTGAAAAAAGTCTCTACGTTAGAATTAACTTGAATCAAATTTTTCGATTTATTTTTTTTACTAATTTATATTCCAAAACATGGTTTAATGTAGCAACTAAATAAAAACAAACGAAAAAAGAATTCTATATCTTTAGAAAAAATAAAAAATAACACTTACCAGAAGTGTTAAGTACGCCGATGCCCGTTGCCTCTCCTAGGCCTCCACCTCCTCTCAGGCTGCTCGAGATGTCCATCGTGTTCCCTCGATGCGAAGCTGATGGTCCTTCCAGCGTGGATATTTTCTGTAACATAAAAATAATCGAATCGATTAAATAATTGTCACGCGCATCGAACATCTTATTCATTATTCAAATTAATGTTTTCTTAAATTACTTCTCCAAAAAAGATCTCTACGTTAGAATCAACTTGAATCAAATTTTTCAAATTATTCCTTTTTACTAATTTATATTTCGAAACACGGTATAATGTAGCAACTAAATAAGGATAAACGAAAAAAGGAATTCTATAATATTTTTAGAAAAAATAAAAAGTAACACTTACCAGAAGTGTTGGTACGTTGATGCCCGATGCCTATCCTAGGCCTCCTCCTCCTCCTCTCAGGCTGCTCGGAATGTCAGCTACGCAGCATTCCCTCGCTGCTCCGATGTCACGTTCAGGGTCGTTATTTTCTGAAATATTCAAATGAACGATTCGATTAAGTAAAGACAGAAGAGATAGAAAATTTTTGGACATGAGTAACATAGTACGTAAAAATCAATTACACTCACCACTTTCTTTCAGGCTGCTCTGGCCGCAAAATCCACCTCCACCTTCGGGTCAAATAGGAGTCTCGAGCCACATTGAGACTCGTGGCAATGCAGTGTGACTTCATCCATTAAGCAAGAAAAATTAAGAAGCCATTTCGGCTATATTGCATTAATTTTACGACGTTGTTGCAAAATAGTCGAAATGTTTCTTGACCTTTCTCGCTTAATAGAAATGTAATTGCTAAAAGGAATTAAAAATTATTCTCTACCTTTTTTTTTTTTTTTTT
>NW_020224502.1:0-1736 GCF_003070985.1 Temnothorax curvispinosus
ATTTTATTGTAGTACGTTGGTACATTAGTATTTTTGAGCGTGTGTCTTCTGAGCAATTCATACCTGTTGTCTAGAGCATTAATAAATTTCTTGAAACCTTTATGTTCAGAAGTTTTAAAAGGCAACATGTCTGTAGCGATCATCTCGACGTATAATTTATCAAGTTGTTTTTTTGTTTTGGGACTTTTATCGTACACTTTATCTCTGTTTATATAATTTTTAATAGATTATTTAGATTTTTTTATCGGAACCTTTTCTTGTATATTTTCATCAAATGATTTGTTCTCAACTCTAATAATCAATTTTTTGGGATGTTTTTGCTTTAAATAATCGTTCAGGTTAGTGGTATTTCCAGAGTTGCAATATTCTTGCATGCATATTTGACATTTCACAAATTTACTACTTGCACCATCCTCAGTCTTTACTGCTTTGAAAAACTTCTACACTAATGATTTTTTACGGCCTATTATCAAATAAAATATCAAGACCAAAATTAGCCAGCTTTGACAACAAGTACGCACGATGCAACAATACGTAATAAAAAGTAACAATGAAACGAATGAAATTTTTAAACAAAAACCAATCTACAATCTGTGGGGAATTCTCCGCCGGGGAATTCTCCACAATAGGCAGCAGTGATGGGAGATTGTGGGATTTTCTCCACGACAGTGGCCTAGTTTACACCAATCTTTTGATACGCGTATCAAATAGTATATTTGAGCTGATCAGCCAATAATCAAACTAATTTACTAGTTATTTATTATTTAAGACGCGTATCAAATGATTGGTGTAAACTAGGCCATTGACAGGAGTCGTTTGCGCATGCGTGAAACCATTTCCAGTGTCGGATCTGAGTACAGAATACTCTATGCCCAGATCAGACACTAGAGTTTACTAGACTGGTGTGAATCCGATAGTACTATCGATAGTTTTTTTAACTATCCATAATTTCGATAATGCATTTACTATCAATACTATCGATAGACTATCGATGTTTAAGCAACACTAGTCGGAGAGCGCAATGAGATGCCAGTATTTGTAAATAGAGCGAGATTCGGTGTGAAAGCGTTTAATCCGTTTATTAATTACATTCCCTGTCAATTTAATCATTATTTCTTATATTATGCGACGCTTTTTCCCCCGGTCTTGCAATCTGGTGGAGGGCTATCGTGGATTGGCAGCACGCGTAACTAATTCCGACACCAAAGATTGGGCGCCAGGTGCGACGGATCGCATCACCGTACACTACAATATCTAACGCAATATTCCCGGCAATACTTCAGGGCGTAGGGCTCTTTCAGGGAATTCGGAGAGAGGCGTCACACAATCAATCACACACAAGAAAATAAATAATAATAACAGAGGATATATTTAGACAGATAATATCAATGGGTATAATCGGTCTGAGTCTCTCGTATTACCGCAAAAATGTCGGATGGGCTGACGCACAAATGCCGCAACGCAATAAGTGCACGCGGTAATGTCGAATCTTTTACACTGTAGATTGGATCAACGCAACAGATAAACGCAGGCGAACACACGAAAGCTTAACATAATTATGATTCAGATATCGCGGTACCTGGCTTCGAACTCACAACGGACTTACGCCACGAGGCCGACGGACCGACTTGCCGCACATTCGGTTGCTCCTTCAACGCACACCCGGGCCACCTCGATTCCGCACGACACAAAATTATGGGCGATCTCGCCGAGTCGACCACGCTGGCCGGCGATTG
>NW_020224503.1:0-2909 GCF_003070985.1 Temnothorax curvispinosus
CGTATTGTTATAGGATACAATGATACATCATCATATTTCACGTGTGTGATTTATTTCATCCATAGTATAATATTTAAGCATGAAAATCATGCTGTCGAACGAGAGTCACATCTGTAACATAGCGAATGATTATTTTATCTAATTTATAGCTCTGTTATCGGTTTCATATTTCCTGCAACGAGATATTCGGCCGAAAATGTAGACTATATAGTGGGATAATGGTAACGTTTCTCGCCCAGCTCGTCCTTGGCCCCGACCCCGACCATTTCACGCGCACGCGGCGTCTTTGATCTCAGTGCGGTAGATTTAGTTCGAGAAAAAAATAGAGATTGTGCGGGGCCCCAAATAAAAATTTCTTCCAAGAGTATATATCTGAGAATTTTTATTTTTCCCTTCTGCGTTCGCAACAATTAATCTACTAATAGCGATATTTATTTCCTCCTTCCTCGTTTGACTCATTCTCGATTTAAATTTACAAAAAAAAAGGAAATATTTTAAAACCATTTAAGCCATTACATGAAACAAGTGTATAGTTATTAATATATGAGTCGATTAATTCAAATTTAATAGTCACAATATGACAAAAACGTTACCAGAGCATCCGGTTAAACAAAAATGCTGTTAGGCATTTTCATTTTCTTACTAATAAATTTATGTAATTTTTTTATTTGGAACGTAATAGCTAACCAAATTTCAAACTATATTAATTTTTAATATAAATTTATTTGTATTTATCAGATAAATGGGGAAATGCGACAATTTATTTACACGCGTTATTAAAAATTGAGTAGAACTCATTAAATATCTAATTCATAATATCCGGATATAAGACGGATATCAAATAATTGCTGGACATATAAACGTAAAAATAAATGTAATAATTCATGTGTTATAAATGTGCGAGAATCACAAATATAACAAAATGCGTGATTGCGCATGTGAAATATATAAGAAAATAACAAAAAACGCATTGTGTGTGGTGAAAACTTTTATGATTCAAAAAAGTCAAGTATTTTTAACACTCACATTTTTTACATCTTCCTAATAGTAAGTATACTATACATATGTAATAATTTGCGACTCTTAGTTGCTAAAAGCGACGTGGGAACTGGGAACAAAGTTAGGCGTAAAAATGAAATATGGACCGCCTATCTTGCATATTCTAGGAACAACTAAATCTTCGCTACAATGAATTTTCTATATGCCGCGAAGTAATATAGAAATATAAATATCATGAGAGATAAAGAAATATACTATGTCATTGTGTAGATGCCTACAAGTTATGTACAACGATATATCTAGTTGAATTACAATTCTCTAGAAAGTGACTTTTGCACTAAAAACAATGACTCAAGTCCAATTGAAACTAAAAAAAAAAAAAAGAAAGAAAAAGAAAAAGAAATTGCAATAAATTCTTGTAACATCTTTATAGATGTTATTCCCAAAATTAAAACAGATTTAGCACAATTTCAAATAGTGAAATATTCATTTTTTTAAGTATCTTAAATGCAACAAAAAAATTTGACAGTATTTGCTGTCGGCTGTGAGAAAATGTTGGAATGAACAATTGTATTATTAAATACATAAGATCGCCAGCGACATTATCTAGTTCACAATTTAATTTTATCAATTAGATCTAACTTAGCACTCACTTTATACATTAAAAGTCGCAACATATTAATTCTTTCTACTGGCAATAGTTTTCGAAATCCTTTTTAAACATCTATTCGTGTAATACAGTTATGTGCATTTAAAAGATTACTAAAAAGTTGAAAAGAAAAAAAACCTTTAGTCTATATAAAAAAGCTTCCATAGTTCGAGGCGATCGTGCTTCTCTAATTTATCCAGATTATAATTCATTTGCAATATATATCATGAATATCATAACAAGCTGCTTTTAACTAAAAGAATATTTCTTCCGCATATTCCAAGTTTCACAAATTTATATTATTTCTTTCGGTTTTGCGCGATAGGCTTACGCTCATGATTTTATATATGTATACCATTAAATAGATTAATTCACCAGATTGATAGATGTTACAGAGAAAAAAGAAAAAAACAAAAGAAACGGAATAAACGACAATAGTATGTGCAATCAAACCACATGTCAGGCGCTTTCGAGACATAATAAACACGATTTATCCAAATGAAATATTTCTTATTTCAATTATGGTAGATTTAATATTATTAAAAACGCATAAGTTGCGGTGACCGTTACTCAACATCCATTTTTTCTCCCTCTGTTTGCTGCTGCTGCTGCTGTTGTTGATTGGATTGACTGTGATTGTTACCTTGGGCATTTTGATTTTGGTTAAATGAACATAAGAGCAATATCAGGGCGGACCCGTCGAGACATTCTGTGATCTCCGAACATGCCACAAAATTCAATCACACTTTCGATTGGGACAATACATCGATACTCGACTCCGAACCTAATTTTCATAAAAGACTCATTTCTGAGATGCTACATATTAAAGAACAAAAAAACGGGATCAACTTGAATACGGACACAGAATTTCTTGACGACTCATATTTCAGTATACTTGACGAGTTAGCCTAATAAGGTAAATGTCATAAGGTAAATGTCCTGGCCTCGCGATTCGATGAAAATTAACGCTAATCCACTTCAATATATTTTCCAATATGATATGCGAAGGAGGCTTGTGACGGGCAGACGTACAATTTATATTGAGATCGAAATTTACATTTTTAGGATTCGAAGGAGGAATATAATATTTTAGTTGCGATAAATCAGCACGATATTGCAAATCACTATCGATACTAAAATGTCCGATCAATTCGTTACATGAACTGGATTTGCACGTGTATCAATTTCTCTCCTGCTTGCCATAGCTGGAATCCTTTTATTAGCTCCGCAATAGCACAAAATCTCGTTTTAGAACTTATAA
>NW_020224504.1:0-2106 GCF_003070985.1 Temnothorax curvispinosus
TTATGTGTCTTTTAATGCGAGGCATGCTCTTTCAAATGTGATTAGACAATAAATAATTATAAAATGTTATTATATATTAGTTAACGAGAAAAAATAGAAGCTGCGTATGCCTTTGCTCGGCGGGAACGTATAAGCTCTGAAATGCGACGAACGACTACTGCAGGACATATTTCTAGAAATACATTTATTTTAACGTTGTTATGTGTTCTTTTGCAAATTAAGATGTCTCGAACAAGATATTAGTAATTATCATTATTATATGTTACATATTTTGAAATCAGTGACTTTTGTAGTGTTTTTCTATCATTTTTTTATCATTTATGATTGCCAAAAAATACACCATAAGTGTTTAATGAAAATAAAAAGTCGCTTGGAACACGTTTCGTTAAGATCCCGCCACACTTTCTCGTCTTAGTAATCGAAACTGTAAAATTGCCAGTATTAATATAATGACTACGTTTAATAGAGCAGATTTCAAACTAACGAGTGCTTGCAAATCGTCTTTCTATCGTTTGCGGTTGCCGAGATATAAGCGTTTAATGAAAATAAAAAATAGCTTGGCGCCCGAATCCTTATAAGATTTTGCACGCTTTCTCGTCTTAATAAACGGAAATAAATAATTGCCAATAATGAAAGTGAGCACGTCTAATAGAGTAGAGCGCGATCTAAAAAGTGCTTTTTGAATCATCCTTCTGTCTTTTACGATTGCCGAGATATAAACGTTTAATGAAAATGATGAATGCGGCGAGGCGCACGATTCTTTTGGCCAGCTCGCGCTTTATTGCTTTAATAAACGAAAGTACATAATTGCGAGTAATACATTGTGAGTAATACCAATAGGGCAAAGTATAAAGTACAAAGTATAAAGGGCAAAGTATAAAGTACTTTCTTTAATCATCTTTCTTTACGGTTGCTGAGATATAAGCGTTTTAAGAAAGTCAGAAATAATTTGGGCAATTTGGCGCCCCCGATCTTTACGGCATGCGCGCGCTTTATCATATGTTAAATAAACGGAAGGACGTAATTGTTAGTAATAAAATCGAGATATTCCAATAGCGCAGAGTATAAACTAAACAGTCCTTTGAATCATCCTTTGAATCATCTCTATATCTTTGGTGATTGCTCAGATATTTGCGATAAACGATAGGGAGAACTTTTTTTTCTCGCGCCAAGCCAGCAATACATGGCCTTGACCCTACTTGAGCGGCGGGCGGTCGTCATGACGTCACGAGCAGCTGTACATTATTGATCCACTTTTTGGCCTTGACCTAGATCGCCGACTCCGGGAATGCCGGCGCGCGGCATCAATGTCTATCGTAAATATTTTGATGTTTTTGTTGATTTTTAAAGGTTTATTTTAAGTAGTGAATGGCCTGCTTCCAAAGCAGCGTCGTTTACACTGTCACAGCTTCCTCCTTAATGTGAGATGTATTATTGATGATATTGCAATCACATAGATGTCATACATCCATGCATTAGCGCTAATTACAAAATAAATAATTGCTGGTAATAAAAGTGAGCAGTTCTGATAGAGTATTATCTATTAAAGCACGATCTAAAAAGTGCTTTTTGAATCATCTTTCTATTGCTTGCGATTGCCGAGATATAAACGTTTATAATGAAAATGATGAATGGCGAGGCGAACGATTCTTTTGGCCAGCTCGCGCTTTATTGCTTTAATAAACGAAAGTACATAATTGCGAGTAATACACGTGAGTAATATACCAATAGGGCAAAGTATAAAGTACAAAGTCTTTTTTTAATCATCTTTCTATCATTTATGGGTTGCCGAGAGAGATATAAGCGTTTTATGAAAGTCAGAAATCATTATAGAAGCTCTGAAATGCGACGAATGACACTGGTTAAATCTCGAGAGATATATCTTTATTCTAACATTCTTATGTGTTCTATAACGCAAATTATGCTCTCTTGAATAAAATTACACGATAAAGAGTTTATTGTATTTCGGAGTTTTCTACCTTTCCGACATTCGCATTTATCTCTCTCTCGTTAGCTAGCATTATGAAACAGGTTTCTATAACTCTTTATCGTTTATCTTATTCGAGAGAGCCTAATTCGCATTAAAGGACACATAACAATGTTTTA
>NW_020224505.1:0-1293 GCF_003070985.1 Temnothorax curvispinosus
AGAGAGAGAGAGAGAGAGAGAGAGAGAGAGAGAGAGAGAGAGAGAGATTGATTGATGGTTTATTTATGCCATAGTCACAGACTTTAGGCAAGTAAAGAAATACAAAGGTGTGACAGTAAAAGTAAAAATAAAAATAGATATAAAAACAAAAATAAAAATAAAAAAGAAAGAAAAGAACAGTATAACAGTGGCAGATGTAATTACGAATAAAATGTGACTTAAACTAAAGAAACGCACAAGAAATAAGTTGAAATAAGTTGACGCCCTAGATCGAATTACGCTCAAGCGAGAAAAGATGGTCATAAAGTTTGGTCTTAAAAATAGCGACAGACGTTGCAGATACTAAGCCGGTAGGTAGCGAATTCCAAAAGTAGACGCCAGCAAGATGGAAGGACTTGTGGTATGCTTCGGTTCTGTGAATAGGAACATGGAAAGAATGAGGTACAGCCAGACGTGATGATCGCCTGGCTGAGGGGTCAGGACTAGTGAAGATTTCAGAGATGTAGGTAGGAGACATATTGTGAGACACTTTGTACATTTCGATGCCTAGAAAGTAGAGGCGTCGATGCTTGACCGTCAGCCACCCCAGCTGATGTCGGTAGGGCGTGATGTGTTCGTCACGCCTTAAATTAAAAACAAAGCGAACCGCACAATTTGAAAGTCTCTGGAGCTTGGTGTTGAGCTCGTCAGACACATCGTTATACACAAGGGAGCAGTAGTCTAACAAAGGCCAGATTAAAGTGGTCACAAGTTTTACACGCAGATCAAATGATAGTGAATTTTTGTGAAATTTAAGTTTATGCAATGTAAAATGTACCCTTTTGGAAATGTGCGAGACATGGCTTGCCCAAGATAAATCAGAGCGCATGATGACACCAAGGTTACGTGTCTCAGTGACAAATGGGATGGAAGTACCATTAACCGAAATGAGAGGTAAGTCACCAAGATTTAAGTGCCTAACGTGACTCCTACCTCCAAGAATCAGGACCTTGGATTTCCTGAGATTGAGAGTCAATCGATTGCGCACTGCGAACTCTGAAATGACACCTACGTCATGAGCAACGAGCTGCAAAGCGACATTAAGTTGGCTAAGAGGAGTCTTGCGGTAAATCTGTGTGTCATCCGCAAATAGAATACGCTCAGTAAACCTAAGGAAGGTACCGATATCGTTTATGAAAAGAGAGAAAAGGAGAGGACCCAAGACGGATCCCTGTGGAACACCGGATGTGACAGACAGCCAGTCGGAGAGCACAGAGAGAGAGAGAGAGAGAGAGAGAGAGAGAGAGAGAGAGA
>NW_020224505.1:1393-5598 GCF_003070985.1 Temnothorax curvispinosus
GAGAGAGAGAGAGAGAGAGAGAGAGAGATTGATTGATTGATTGATATATTTATATGCCCGAGCATAAGCTAAAAGGCAAGAACAGTAAACAAACTACAAAAAAAATATAAGCATTACTTCCGCATACATCACTAAGTGAGTAACATAATGATACTTAAAATTAACTTAAAAAACTAAAAATAAAACTAAGACTAAAACTAACCCTAATACTAAACCCAGCAAGTACGACCCGACCAGTACACGAACTAACACTCAAATTCAGAAGAGAACAGATGAGCACGAAGAAGACTTTTAAAGATTGAATACGAAGACGCCGATGTAATTTGAACAGGTAGAGCATGCCAAAAATAGATGGACGAAAGATGGAAGGAGTTCCTGTAGGTAGTTGTTCTATGTAAGGGAATGTGGAAAATATGAGAAGAAGTGGTCAGTCTGTCAGATCTTCTTAGTAGTGGATCAAGTGGGGTGAAAAGTTCACGTAAATACACAGGCGAATTCATGTAAACAATACGATACATTTGACACCCGATAAAATACAGTCTTCTGTTCTCCACTGAAAGCCATCCGAGGCGACGTCGAAACGGCGTTATATGCTCATCACGCCGCAAGTTGTAGATGAATCTGACACAACAGTTAACCAGTCTCTGCAATTTACTATTCAAATCACCACTCAGGCCATGATAAACCAAACAGCAATAATCAATATGGGGTAGAACCAGAGTCATAACAAGCTTGATCCTCAACTCAGTGGAGAGAGAATTCCGGTTAAATCTTAACTTGTATAAAGCACCATGGACCTTCTGCGAGACAAATAAGATATGTTTTCTCCAAGATAGATCGGACTCGAAAAAGACTCCCAAGTTCTTCACCTCACTCACATATGGTAAGGGTATCTGATTAACCATTATCGGTGGAAGAAGATTGAGATCTATATTACCAACATTGGCCCTGCTGCCAAATATAATCACCTTAGACTTAGCAGGATTCAGATTAAGACCATTCTCCTTTGCATAATTAAAGATGGCATTAGCATCCTGAGAGATAAGCTTAAGATTGTGAAGTAGATCGGAGAGTAGACTTAGGCGATATATCTGGATATCATCAGCAAAGATCATATGCTCAGAGTAGTTCAAGACTTTACCAATATCGTTGATGTAGAGGGAGAACAATGGAGGACCAAGTACAGATCCCTGAGGCACACCACTAAGCATCAACAACCAAGCCGAAAGACATCCCGCATCATCCACCACAGACTGAGAACGGCCTGTAAGATATGAATATAACCATAAAAGAACTGAGTCTGAGAATCCTAAGATCTTGAGTTTAATAAGAAGTCAAAGATGCGGGACCGTATCAAACGCCTTACTGAAATCAAAGAGAATCATGATCACAAGAAGGCCATTGTCAATTGCCTTCTTAATATCATCACAAATACGCAGAAGCGCAGACTGGGTGTTGTGGCCCGAGCGATACGCAGACTGTCTAGGGTTCATAAGATTATATTTGGTTAAGTAATCTGAAATCTGTGAAGCTACAATTCTTTCTAATAATTTAGATAGTTCTGGCAGATTGGCTATCGGTCTGGTATCAGACGGGGACAAAGGGATACGTATCTTAGACAGAGGGCGGATAAGCGCTCGCTTCCACTGGGACGGAAACGAAGAAGTCTCTAATGAACGATTGAATAAAGCTGTTAGACACGATGATATAATAGGCCAAGCCATATGAAGAATATAAAGTGGTATGCCATCAGACCCTGATGAATAAGAATGACGAGGTTGCTCAGAAATAAGCCGGAGGACAATGTCAGGTGTTAAAGCAGAGAATACAAACTCAGGATAATGTGAGGGACGAGTAACCGAATTAATAGCAGAGATAAAGTCATCATATGAGCTGGGTGACTGAGTTTCAGAAACTGATACATAAAATAAGTTTAATTGATCAGGAGTGAAAAAGTGAAGTGGAGAAACCAAAGTAGATTTGACAAGACCAAGTAAAGCAAGTTCTCTCCAAAGTTTCGCGGGGTCTGCGATGTTTTTAAGAATGTCAAAATGAAATTGACTTTTGGCTCGTTTGATATCTACGTTCAGCTGATTACGAAAAAGTCTGTAAGTAGCATAGTCAAGAAGATTATTTGATCTTTTAGCCTGCTTAAATAGCTGATTTCGAGTATGGATACGAGTTTTAATATCAGTAGTAAGCCACCGTACTGGAGGCCTTTTAATGACTAACACACGATTAGGAGCAAATTTGTCGAGTGCCTCAAGTAAGTCTCCAGACAGAACATCACAGAATCTGTCGACGTTGACCTCAGATCCATCACCAATAGCAGTCTGCACCACACCAGCAATGGACCTGAGGTAATCCAAGAACTCAGTATGATCAATGCCTCTGTAGTTACGTCAAGTTAAAGAGCGCTTAGATATCGGTCCTGAGCCCAGTGACAAGGACAATTCGATTAGATCATGGCCCGCAATAAAAGGACTCTGAGATTTAGTAAAAGATAAAACTTTGTCAGCATCATCCACAACCAAAACATCAAGCCATGAGTCTGAAGTCGCAGTATGATAAGTAGGTTCAGAATCTACAATATGCAACGACAAGCTATACATAAGTTCACGCAAATAATTCGATTCATAATTAGACGACGACAGATTACAATTTAAATCTCCACTAATAATAATGTTTTTATAAAGATGTGAATGACTAGTAAGCGACTCAACGAAGTCATGCAAGAGCAGGCCTTTAGGTCTTCTATAAATAGACGCGAATAGAACTGATTCGCCATGCGGCAGACGTACCTCAAAGATAAGATATTCCGGCGCATTGTTACAGGTATTAGCAGAGGTAGCAATAAGATTTAGCTTAAGTGATTTGTGTACATAGCATGCTACCCCTCCTCCCATACGACCAACTCTATCATGCCGAATCAAAAAATAATCCTCCAGGGCTACAAGTTGATCGGATACACTTTCATTGAGCCACGTTTCTGATACAGAAATAATATGATGGAAACCAGTATTAAAATGTAAACGAATAAATTCTATGTGTCCACGAAGGGAATTTGCATTAAATTGCGCTACATGAAAGTGCAATAGCCCGCCATTAGAACAGTCGACACTTAATGTATTAGGTCTGATTGGTCAAATAAGTTTAACGAGATCAGAAACATTGTCAATAAAGATAATAGGATCGCCATTCGCACGCCTGACACATATGCGACCATCTCTTACCCAGACATACTTATATAATTTTTCTCTTGCAGCACATTTCGCTTGCTGCAGAAGATTGTATGTAGCCCTAGACAAGAACTCATTTACATGTATATTACGATCGGAACTGCCCCCGCACACCTCGCTCTGTCTAAGTACACGTTTAGCTCGCTTTTTAGCAATGACCACGTCGCGAACAGCTCTAGAAGTTAGCGTAACAATAAGCGAGTTCGTATTGTAAGAGATCGAGGGACTCTCCGCAGGCCCCAGAGGCTTCCTTGCAACAGTTCGAATATCAAGAATGTGACTGGATAAATCGGGAATATCGAGGGCATCAAATACATTACGAACTATCACATCAGGCATGACCGTTGATGCCCTCGGTATACCAGACACCATAACCTTATTGCAATCATTATCGCAAGACGGAGATACTGACAGAGTAGTCCTTAAAGTCTCGATTTCACGCACCAGCGTCTCACTCTCTCTTTCTAATTTGGCAATACGCTGACAGTTCCGATCCACCGTTTCAGCAATACGATTTAACTGATTGAGTTTGTCATTAATTTCTTTGTTGGTTCGTTGCTGATTCTCAATGAAACTCGTCATTCTGATGTCGGATTCCCTTAAATTATCGATTAATTGACGCAAAAGATTGTTTGTTTCAGCCTGAGTTTGATCCTGAGTGCGGGAGAGCATGACATCACTCATATTAGGTGAGGTAGAACTATGTTGTGAGCTCTGATTATCCCTAGGTGTTAGTGGCATTCTTAATCTTTTGCAACAATCACTAGCAGATTTAGTAACAGTATATGCCTTAACACAACCCGGATGAAATGTTCTACCACACTCACCGCAAACAATAGACTGACCCGCGATTACTTTAGTACATCTGGTGCATACACACTGCATGAGTTCTCAGAAAATAGTCGGTTTCTATAAATAGTAACGTGTCACTTTACACCCCGTCACAGTTGCAATGCGTATCACGGC
>NW_020224506.1:0-282 GCF_003070985.1 Temnothorax curvispinosus
CTTTACAACATAAAGTACATGCTAAGTTGTAAAACGAAATTATAAAGCACATGCATGGAGGGGTGCAAGGGGGCTTACATGCGTGAGCGCACGTGAACAGAAAGGCTTTTCTCCCCTGCACCTTCCCTCATGCATGTACTTTATAATTTCGTTTTACAACTTAGCATGTACTTTATGTTGTAAAGCGAGGTCTACGCAGCCTACCGGCGGGGTGGGTGCGGGAGAGGGGGGCCGAAGGCCCCCCTCTCGCACCGCCCCGTTGTGTGTGTGTGTGTGTGTGTG
>NW_020224506.1:382-1160 GCF_003070985.1 Temnothorax curvispinosus
TTTTCGCGATTTTCTGCCGATGTTAAGGCCCGTATTCATATGGCAGTTTTATAGATGTTAGCCTTAAATTGATAGAAATAAAGCTTAAGTCGTAGGCAAATAAACCAATCTTCGATTACTTTAATATGTGAGATAATTTTTCGTTTTTTTTTCGTTTTTAAGACTAATAATAAACCAACAAACGCTAAAATTAGACCAACAATCATCAGCAAACAATTACGCATCGATTAGGCTTTTTTGAAATTAAAAATAAAATTTTTCCGGCTAACTTAATGCTAATTTTTCTTTTTAAATTAAAAAAAAAATTAAGAACCAACAAACGTTGTAATTAGGCCAACAATCACCAACAAACGACCAACAAACGATAAAAAAATATGAAAATTAATAAAGTCGAAGTTGACCGGCTAAGTTACCGGAGCTTGTCTACGTGTCCCAGGTTGCCGATGACGAGGTCCACATAGTGCGCTCCGTAGTTTTCGGTGTCTACGTGTATTAATACCTTGAATTCGATGTCCACGTGTCCCAGGTTGCCGATGACGGGATCCAGATAGTGCGCTTCATAGTTTTCGGTGTCCAGGTGTAATCGTACGTTGAATTCAATGTCTAGGTGTCCCAGGTTGCCGATGACAAGGTCCACATAGTGCGCTCTGTAGTTTTCGGTGTCTACGTGTATTAATACCTTGAATTCGATGTCCACGTGTCCCAGGTTGCCGATGACGGGATCCAGATAATGCGCTTCATAGTTTTCGGTGTCCATGTGTAATCGTACGTTGAATTC
>NW_020224507.1:0-1890 GCF_003070985.1 Temnothorax curvispinosus
CATGAATTTTCTATGAATGATCTATAAATGTGCAAAGAACGTGTAATGTCCCGCTTTGAATGTCCTTAGAAATTTCTGTAAATATTTCCAATAATCTACAAATGTTTTATAAATTTTTCCGCATAATCCATAATTTTTTTATATATGCAAAATATATTTATTGAAATTTATAGATTATTTTAGGAACATTAAAAATGGGATATTGCATATTCTGTATACATTTAATATTCACCCGACATAAAAAAAATTATTTATTTCAAAATTTTATTACTATTTTTTAACTAAATTTGTTTCTTAAGATGCAGTCTATGTTTATAAATATTTTCTCGCATTTGAAAAACACATTTACCTTGGTGGGATTCGAACTCGGGACCTCTGGATCGTGAGCCAACTGCCTTACGTGGTAGACTACTTCTTAATTTGATGTAAGCGTTATATATAGTCTACATATGTCATAACCAGCGCAAGTATATAATTTTTCAAAAATTATCTTAAGAAACAAATTCAGTTTAAAAAGAGTAATAAAATTTGAATTAGATATATGATATAATATTTCTCAATGTCAGGTGAATGTCAGAAACTAGTGCCGGCTCATTATGAAATTTTTTTATAAAATTATATATTTTTAATTATTTAAAAAAAAATAATTGTAAATCTAATAATAATGATAAAGAATAAGGATTGGCTGTTAAGCTTTGGCCCAATATTGGGCGGCACTTGCTTGCCAAGCCTCGGCTACCCAAATTCGGGTAATAGTTGGGCCAGGCTTGGGCATTAAACGTCGGCAAGCCGACACTCGTGCCAGTCTTGGCCCGTTTCTCGGATATCGGCGTTTCCTACCTGGGGACTCTCTCGCGGTCTCGTTACGCTTCCCCTTCGTTAGCTCGCAAGGGTCTCGGATTTCTAAAAAGTTTTTATTAATGCTTTCCAGAATATTTATATAATGTTCCAAAATATTCTTTAAATATTCCTAGAATAATTAGAATGTTTTCAATATTTTTCCTAAAATGTTTATAGATTATTTTAAAAATATTCTACTAATATGTAAAAAATATTCTATTAATATTCTGAATATTTCATGTTCATTGCAATGTTCACAGATTATTATTGAAATATTCATAACAATTCTAGAAAAGTTTTTCAGAATATTTATAGCACATGCTATAAATGTTTAAGAATATTAACAAAATGTTCCGTAAATATTCCAAATATTCTATATTTGTAAAAATATTTATAGAACATTCTATGCATTTTTTAAATGTACTATATTTATTAGACATTTGTAGAATATTCTATGCATATTCCGAATGGACAAAATTTCATGGAATATTTATAGAACTTCTACAGAATATTCTGAATGACCCGTGGAATATTAAAATATTTATAGATTGTTTATAGCACATTTCTTGCATATTTCATGTTGTATGAATGATAACGTAGTTTTTGCTATTTAATTAATTAAATTTCAGAAAAGAAAAAGATTTAAAAGTATATAACTATGTCAGTCAATAAAGAGACATAGGCGCAAATTGAATCATATATATTTAGATGCCTGCTCATTAAATATAAAGTGCAAACACATAGAAATTGTATATTTTTCTATACTTAAATGCAATAGGAAGAAATAATTAAACAAGTATCCTTGCATAGGAATATTATGCATAATTTTTACAAAACATATTTGATATTCGCGCAATTGAGATATATAATAAAATTAATAACGATTTTATAAATCTTAGGTATATGTTTTAATAATACGACATGATTTTTTTAATCATGAAACTTACAAACTAATGGAAAAAGATTCGTACCCTAAATGCCAATAATTTTTCTAATGTAACAATAATACTGAAAATATATGGATAGAAATATATATAATAAATAATAACA
>NW_020224508.1:0-2036 GCF_003070985.1 Temnothorax curvispinosus
TGATATATGAGCAATCGGGTATAACGAGCTTAAATGCATTACATATTCTCCTAGGCGTTTTATGCATATTACGTCTTGATATCGGTGCAATAATAATATATATTATATAAAATTACGACTCTCTCTCTCCCTTCCTCCCACCCTCTCTCTCTCTCTCTCTTTCTCTCTCTCTCTCTCTCTCTCTTTCTCTCTCTCGCAAATAAATTTAAAAGTATATAATGAAAATTAGATAAATAATCATATACTTTAAATTAAATCAAAATCATATTTTTATTTTTTAGAACATATATTATTGTCACAATATAGTAGGCCAGTCATATTAGACTAATTTAGGGGGGGTAACCTTCCAATCACTCTTTTCAGGTTGCAACCACCATGAATCGCTTTGATTTAAGGTGCTGTAAGTGGGAGTAATTTTGCTTCGCATAATTAATGCGCATTAAAAAGTTATTAACAATATTATCAACAAAAAACGTGATTTTTTTTTATTTTTTTTCAAATATCTTGAAAACTAAGCAAGATAGGGTAACTAACTATACGTACCTTTTTTGTAGAGCGTAAAATTATCTACAATAATGATCTGAACAATATTTATCGTCAAGTCAGTCGTTTAGCTTGCACGCGCCGTCAAAGTCCGAGACTCGGATCTCGAAAACCCTCGATTTCATCGTTTTGTGATGTTGCGTCGGTGATTTTTTTCAGTCATTTAAAATGGAATTAAAAATTCCCAAAAAATCACATCATCTGAGAACTACAAAGAATACTTTTCAGGGTGTAACCGATTTTTTAGACCTTTTTTCTTTAGTTTGTAGCTATGTAAGCAAAAAATTTTGATTTTTTGGACTACTCTTAGTTTTTCTCTGTTTTCAGGCCTTAAAATTTATTTGAGACAAATTTTATCGTATGTATCTTGTTGTGGACAAAATTTGCAACAAAAAAAGACCCTTGTATTTTTTTCGTACGACAAACGCTGATTTTTTTATTGACGCGCAAAGTTATCCAATATTGCGTACAGGTCGGATAACGCTTGTTTTACACTAAAATATTTATTTTTTATTAAAATTTACGTAATTTTTTGCATTATTATTAAACCATATTGCAAAGCCGTTTTCAACACATTCTCTCATGTTTACTTATTTATTAACAAATTGTTTATTTAAAAATTATTATAAACAATTATATTAAAAACATGTTATATTTGTTGTACTCGTCGTCTTATTTCAACTCAAAAAATGTTTCTAAAAAATTTATTCATGTTATTCATAACATTTATTCAAACATACAGTGCATCTTTTGACTATTTTTCGCACCATTTCTGAGCCAATGGCGCGTTTTTTGTGGTTTTTCCAGTAGGCCTAATCCACAAGCATTGAATATATGTCCTTTCTATGTGATAATTATTTTGACATTCCTTGGATACTAAAATTATCCAACAAGCGTTATCAGACGCAATATTAGATGCGCAATATTAGATAACTTTGCGCGTCAATAAAAAAATCAGCGTTCGTCGTACGAAGAAAATACAAGGGTCCTTTTTTGTTGCAAATTTCGTCCACAACAAGATGCATACGATAAAATTCGTCTCAAATAAATTCTAAGGTCTGAAAACAGCGAAAAACTAAGAATAGTCCAAAAAATCAAAATTTTTTGCTCACATAGCTACAAACTAAAGAAAAAGGGTCTAAAAAATCGGTTACACCCTGAAAAGTATTCTTTGTAGTTCTCAGATGATGTGTAATTTTTTGGGAATTTTTAATTCCATTTTAAATGACTGAAAAAAATCACCAACGCAACATAAAAAAAACAATGAAATCGAGGGTTTTCGAGATCCGAGTCTCGGCGACTTTGACGGCGCGTGCAAGCTAAACGACTGACTTGACGATAAATGTTGTTCAGATCATTATTGTAGATAATTTTACGCTCTGCAAAAAAGGTACGTATAGTTAGTTACCCTATTTTGCTTAGTTTTTGAGATATTTGAGAAAAAATAAAAAAATTGCGTTTTTTGTTGATAATATTGTTAATAACTTTTTAAT
>NW_020224509.1:0-1855 GCF_003070985.1 Temnothorax curvispinosus
AAAAGATTATTTCAACGTGTGATTAAACTTATTATTAATAAAATGTAACTAAAAAATAACTTTGAAGAATCATCACGTATCGATGCTTAGTATAGATACATTTAAATATATTTAGAAAGTCATTTTCAACGCGTACTTTAATTTATAAATTGGAAAGTTGTATTCTTGGTATGTCTAGTTTCAGATTCTATTTCGTACCTTCGATGGGAAGTTTGTGCGCGAAAGCATAACTGCAGCCACAATCAAAAGGGCGAACACGTAAATCTTCATTTTGAGGAATAATGAGACGTTGTTGAATCTCATAAATATGATATGAATATAGTTTTGAACTTAGTTTTGTGCCGGCCTTTATATACCAATGTAAATGATTATAAATTGCGACAGTGGGAAGACTGATTTATATCGATAAATACGGCGATTTTTGTTCGAACGGACATCCGTTGGATTTTCCATGTCCAGAGATAAAAGCAAGAATTTACATATTTGCTTAAAAATAATATATTTAAGTACAGCCGGGAAAATCCTAGACAGCACACACAGAGAGAAATAATTTGCTGTCACAGCAAATTTTATGCTGTCTTAGCAAATTTTATTAGTTATATGGCCAGCAAAACGATTTGTTAAGAGTACTAATCGCATTTGCTGGATATAATTTTGCTGAATCTATGAATTATTTTGCTGTAAGAACAAATTAGTTTTTGTTCAGTTAACAAATTTCTTATACCTACCAGCAATATAGTTTTGTTACATGAAAGAAATTATATTTATGCGCTATGTAAGAAATGATATACATATGTTTTTTTGGGCATTTCTCAACTGTGTATACACAGAAAAAAAGATTACATTCTCATTTAGAGAATATCTTTATTTCTGACTTCATTATTTTCCTGTTGTGCGATTTTTCAACAGCTTTTCTCATTATTGTGTCAGATATTTTTTAATTTAGGATTTTCAAAATGGGAAAATCATCCCACAATTTCAGGAAGCGGCATCATTCGTCCACCAGTGACCGTCTTGTGGAGATCTCGAGTTTGATAATTTCTATAATATGTTGTGCGCAATTGTTAACAAATTTTTTTTTATGCTCTCAGCAAGTGATTTGCAATCGTATGCAGTCCGCAATATATGCAATTTTCTTACAACATTTATGCTGTATGGGTATTACTTTATCTGAGATTTCTGAAAAATTCTGAGACATTTTTTCCATCAAGGTTTTTATCGAAAATAAATAAAAATATGTTTAAATAATAGTATAGGTCTGAGATCATTAGAAAGATAATGCGAGTGTTTATTTATTAAACTGCTGATTATGGGCAGAGTCTGTTTGATTTTTGCTGTCAATCTGCTCATTGCCTGACAGCAAGTTCTGTCGACAGAACACGAGCTTAATGCTGACACAAATGGCTATGACTTTAATGTGAGATTCTGATCAAGTTTGCTGCCGATCTGCGCGCAAATTACTAACATTTTGCTAATAATACTTTAAGAGGGTTAAGACATATTACACTATTTTTAAATGTCTAAAGCATATTTATTACAGATGAATTCGTGGTGCAATCAAAATTCAAAAATAATGTGAGTCATATGCGATATGTCCATCGGTCAAAATCCCAACCCAATCTTCTCCCTTAGGTGAACTATTACCGCAGTCAAGATTAACCAATCCATTTGTTCCTAAAAAAATAATAAAAGAAAATTTCATTATTAATACAAAATGATTTGATGACGGGCATATTGACTGTCTGTTGTTCAATCGTTATTAAATCTATGACATATTCTTAATTAATTCCATAGTTTAACGAGGATTAAATATAATCTAGTAATAATAATTTAAAAGTCATTCTTTGCAAATTAT
>NW_020224510.1:0-1948 GCF_003070985.1 Temnothorax curvispinosus
AAGAACTCAGTGCCGACCCCTCGAACCAAAGAGGCGCGGCACAACAATTGGTGGCAGCGGTGGGATATCTGCCAACCGGACGGGAAGACATCCTGCCAGATCTACGGCATCCTGAAAAAGGGAACGGATCATAAAGCGGCGGCAAAATATCCCGGAGAGGAAAAGCCAGCCGGATCCCGAGTGCGTGAAACAACGGTAGCAGCCGCCGAGTGTCAGCGACATCGGAGAAGCCCCGACCTACCGCACGGACTCGCCAGCCCGAAACAACGCCACAGGGACACACCAAGCCAGCGAAGCAGCGCAGCAGAAATATAGCAAAGCAGAGACGACACAAAGCAGCGGAGCGGCCCTGCAGGACTCCGACACAGCAGAAAGCGGACACCATGCGTTGCGCGGCGGTACTGTAAGTCCGAAACAATTTGTAAACCGACTACGGCACGCGCCGAGCGTAGAAATAGCGAGCGTTCCCCGCGATAGAAAGTCAGAAGAAACTTCGCGATTACAGCAAATACGACCGCGAAAGCCGAAGGAAGCTTTGCGAGTACAAGAAACAAGCGTTAAGCGCTAATAGATGTCGGACGACTTGTCCCGGCATTCCCCTATTAGTAACGCGTCCTTCGTGTTGAGCGAGCGCGCACAACGAGCAATCGAGAATAGCATCCGAAACCGTTTTCGCACCGCCCGACGTACAGACCACGATTCTTTAAACCGCGTGCGACGAAACTTAGACGCGCAACTCGCCGACGACGATACGCCAGTGCTCGAATTGCACCCTAACGTCATTATAGAACGCGAATTTGAATTTTTAGACGCTAGCCTTTGTAACACGAACCATCAACCGCGAGATAGCCTAGCGGACGAACACAGTGACGATCACAACCGTGACACACGCGTACAGCCCCCGACCGACGGTGACGCACGATCGGACACCTCGGCCGATACTCAAAGCGAAAACGCAGGGAGAGGAGAATTCTCCCTGACTTCGTACGATAGCGATATATTTGACCCCGAGGAAGAGGACTATACCCCCCGGGCTAGAACGATGAGCCAGCCACGAGCTGCCGCGACAATCACGCCGCGTGAGGATATAACCCCCGCGCAAAATAACGCCGAAATGAAGCGGCCCAGACCCGCGGAAAATGAGCAACCGCCCGAAGGCGACCAAAATCGAGCCGACGCAAGTAAGCCCAGGAGCAATAGGCTCCGTGCTTAGCGACGTTTTGCGCATGATGCACGACATGCAGGATCGCATGAACCGCGCAGAGGCTGTAGAATTCGACCGCTCAGTCGAAATCCTGCGCGCGATCCGCGACATACAGGACCGCGTGAGCCGGTTAGAATCCTCGTACGACCGCCCCGACGCGCAGGAACGACGCGGACGGAGCAGCCAGGGCCCGCTGGACGTGACCTACGGACGAACACAGAGCGACATCCGTAGTCAGCCAGGGCACCACTTCGGATTCCTTAGCCTAAAGGAAGCACGTAATATGATTCCCGAAATAAACGGAGAATCCAGGGAGCGTGTTCGCGAATTCCTTAGCGCAAGCACGTACGCGATGAAAAATATTCAGCCCATAGATAAAACCATGCTTCTAGAAGCAATCCTATGCACGAAAATCAAGGGCAAGGCGATGACCGACTTCGACACGCGCGATATTCACGATTTTGAACAGCTAAAACGCGAACTCGAAACGGAATATCTCGGAAAACGCGGTATGACCCATCTGCAGCTAGAATTCAACTCGCTAAAGCAAAAGGCGGGAGAAAGCGCGCAGGACTTTGGGCGTCGAGTCGAGAAACTAACAAGAGAATTATATGAGGCCATGGAAGAAGGCCAAGGACATTCCCAAGAACAGCAGAAGGCGATTCTTGACAGCATTAAGATGCAAGCCCTGCACAACTTCCAAATAGGACTGCACGACGACATCAAAATGCTGGTCCGAGCGCA
>NW_020224511.1:0-1641 GCF_003070985.1 Temnothorax curvispinosus
TTTATAATTTGGTAAGTTTATAATGTCAATGTTAATTGGCAAGTAATTAATTTATGTTTTTTCTGTTTTAATTAGACAAATTCTCATATTTCTGCTGCGTTTCTAAAACAATTTAGGCAATTAATGCTCAAAGCAATAAAAATAAAAACTTTAAAGAAACTTTAAAATGTCTTAGTTTTCGTCTAAAAGTTTATATAATTTGTAAAAAATTAATAAACATAAAATGTTGTGATCATTGTCTATGTAACTACCTGAGGAATGTATAGGTACCCTTAGGACGAGTCATCTCATCGACATATAGTATGGACTCCGCACAGGTATAGAAAAATATGACCGACGACTCACACCGGTGGAAGAAAAGAGATAGCGACTGGTAGAGATCAAGCTGTCCTTTTCGAAGACAAAGAGGGAACGAGGTAGAGGTCAACTCTACCGGACACTTTTTGAAGGCTTTCATATAGGGATCGCGTAGTCCATGTCGATGAGTCATCTATAGAACCAACCAGAATTTTCCAGAAAAATCTATAGAACCTTTTTGGACCCTATAAAAGGAGAGGACTCTCGGTATACGGCGGCACTTCTCAGCAGTTCTTCGACGGGTCAAGTTCAAAGATTTCAGTACGCTGTACTTACGACGCATAGTCGATTACTAGTGTTGCATCGATATAAGTTAAAAAAGTATTATTGTAAGTAAAGTAATAAATAAATAAATTTTTCGAAATAAGAATTATCGCAAATCGGAAAATCAAATAAAACAACATTGATTATTCATTAATAATACAATTTTACGTAATATGTTTTCGCGTAATTGATAAGTTTGATTGTCTGCACGTGCAATGTTGAATTCCATATTTCTGATTAATCAATTGTAAGTGTGTCTTTATTAATCCTTATTTGATTAATAAATATCGCGCGTCAAGACCGACATTCTCGAATGTTTCGTCGTTAATATTAACGGAACACAAGGACTGGGACACAAGATGGATCAATTCTGGGACAACGTGGCGTTGCAATTTGTTTAATTAGTAAGTAAAATCTATGTTAACCCTGCATTTATTCCTTATAATATTCCGATGTCTAATTATCGTGTAAATATAGATTTTGCGTTCGCACATTGACCATCTATTATAGAATATGCGTATTTCACAAGATTCAATCGGCCTCCAGTATATCCCGTAAAAAATCGATAAAAAGACAATTACATTTTCAGATATTGCAAATATCGTGTATATCAATTTACAATTTTATCTTGCATATTTAACTTGCACTATAACGCAATAACGACCTTTAAAACAAGCGTACAACATGCATATTTATTGTTGAAATGTAAAAAACGCATAAACGCGAAATGTTAAGAGGACATGTGAGACCTCGCGCCATTTTTAGAGTGTAAAATTAACCACGTGGTAGAAGAACGTTCTTTACATTTTTACCATCTTCAACCTACGACACGCAGTACGATTTTGTCTGTTGGAATGCATGCGCACGCCTGCGCTGACGATCTTCCTGACTGCTAACAATAAGCTGGAAAATGTGTAGTATCCGCTAGAGTCATGCTGCTTGTCTAGATATCAGTGATAAATTAAAAAATGCTATTTTTCTTGCATGGTTTCGTGTTTGCTCATTGTAAGAGTCAATTAG
>NW_020224512.1:0-1232 GCF_003070985.1 Temnothorax curvispinosus
GGATAACGATCCATTCGTGTAAGTCGACGTTTAGAAATACACCCTCGAGAGGAGGATTAATCCCGAGCGTGGGATACGTTTGTAGTAGTGAAGGAACAATAAATTATTATTTGTTTATAATAAAAACGAGAGTGATTATATCTCGGCCCGATAATAATTCCTATCCGAGTTCCGTACATTACGCGACGCAATAACAGGGCGTGGCCGACGGCCTTGAACACGTCCGCGGCGTGGAAGACGGCGACCGTTGAGCTGGAAGGAAGAGAGGGGCATAGCAACAGCGAGAGGTTTCTGTATTTGAGCCTTAAAATACAGTGGCGACCGTATAATTCAGCCCAAGTAGTAAGTGGCTATATTTCAATTTTCATAACGTCAATCGTTGTTCCGGTCACAACCTAACCTAACCTCGCAGCCGTGCGCTGAGCTGCACCAACCGACCAACACCCGAGCAACAGCCACCGAGCCAATCGTCGAATTGATCATGCCGGGACTTACGGCGGCCGTGAGGGAGATGATCAAACGCGAACGGCAGGAATGGGCCATACGCTCGCTACCAATGACGAGGGTGCCGACCATTCAAGTGCGGCGATGCAACGAAGTTGGCGGCAGGAAGAATGACGCGCGGGCAGGGCGAAGCGCTTTGCTGACCGACGACCAGACGACAGAAGAAACGGGGAGCGGAGGCGCCGCTGAAGAAGCTCGAGGCCAGCGGGCCGATAAGTTAACTATGTAAAGAAAGGAATAAATAAAACGCAATGACTTCGTCAATAAAAATAGACGCGAGCGTATTCAATTAATATTAAGCGAAAGATGATGAGTTCCGAGCGCGACAGTGCGAACTGGCGAACCGACCGGGTCAGTAGCTTAGGAAAATGATGCACGAACGCCGCGGACTATACTCAGCGGGTTATGATGAGTACCGAGCGCGATACCGCGAACGGGCAAACCGACAACGGGACTGGCTCAGCAGCTGTGGAGCGCGACGCATAAACGCCGTGTATTCTACTCAGCGCGTTGCGATGAGTGTTAAGCGTAGTGGTGCGAACTTGCGAGCCAACCACGGGACAGGCTCAGCGGACTGGGAGCGCGATGCATAGACGCCGCGTATTCCACTCAGCGTGTTGCGATGAGTTTCGAGCGCGAGAGTGCGAAATAGCCGACCGATAACGGGACCGGCTCAGCAGACTAGGGGCGCGATGCAGGGATACCGAGTATTCCGCTCAGCGAGTTAT
>NW_020224513.1:0-3515 GCF_003070985.1 Temnothorax curvispinosus
TTACAGAATAAAAATTTATAAGATTAATATTTACCAACGTCAGAATCGCTGTCGCTAAAGAACGGATTGAAATCAGAACTGGCGTTGCTCTCTTCGTCCGTATGATGATCGTCTTCACTTTCGGTACCACTTAATTTGTACTCGGAGCCAAAACTGTGAGCGCCGTTTCTGTCCTCGTCTGATATTTCTTCTTCTGATGACCAAGAGCGCACTTTCTTTGTCGCACGCTGCTCTACTTGCCGAACCGGCTTCCTCTTGCTGCCTCCCGCAGAACCGCCAGCACCGTCTAAGTCATCATCGTCTAACTTGAATTTTGGTGGTTCTAAACCAAGGAGACGCTGAATGCGATTACGATCTGGCGCCGGAAAATGTTTTTCCACTAGCGTTTGCAGAACTCCCTTTGCAGTAGAAACAAAGTCGCTAAGTTCGCCGTCGTCACGTTCCAACTGCTCCAAAGTACGTGCCTCGCCGGTAGACTGTAGACCAATCACCACACATTTACCAAATTTGACCGCCTCGCGAGCCACAGACACCGCATGTTTCACTTTCGCGGCGATACAGAGATATTTGAAGAAGCGTTGATGCGCCGACCAGAACTGGCCCCACATTGTTTTTTTCATACGATTCTCCGCACCTATTGACTCTGCCGCTTCCTGGAACCTCTGCATCGCTTCCACCCACTAGATCGAAATAAAATTGTGTGATTATAGGAACCGACCAAATGTGAACAAAATGTTTCATTTTTTTTATATTTATCTTTGCATGACTCACCAATCGCACAGAGTGATCATAAACTTTCGTGAAATCCTTGGAAAGAGGTACTTCCTCGATCTTAAAGGCAACACCGTGAAAACTCAATTGCCGAGCAATATACATGCCGCGCAGCTTCATATCCATCGCGCCGACTCCGCGCTTCTCCACGGCAGTGATGAAGCCATTGAACTCCGGGAAAGGCGTGCCCTCACCCCACATACCTAATCGTACTATGTAGGCCATATTGCGAGGTTCAGAGGCGCCGGTTGCACTGGCATATACGACTCTAGCCTTCGGAAGCTTATTCTGCAGTTCCAAAACTGTTAATCCTGCAACAAGTTTTATGTCATCAGTAAAATAACTTGAAGCTACCCAGACACTTCAAAAAAGTTTTTGCGCGTGAAATTCTACTCCAACCTGTCTTAGTGGGTTTTGAACTTCCGGTAGGACACAGATTCTTTGCCCGGTGACACTCGTCGAAAATTATCAGACCGTCGAAATCGTCGCCGCACCATTGAAACAGCTGTTTCAATCGGCTCTTATATTTCCCGCCACTCTGCGACGATTCCCCAATTAATGCAGAATACGTGCTGAAGATCACACCTTTCTTCACATTACCGTTCACAGCTGACGAGACTTTTGCGTATTTAAATTTATTCAAAGGATGTACCTGCAAGCCAATTTTTTCATTGTAATTTACGATCGACTTATCTTTAATAATAATTATTTCAAATAATTAAAATTAATATTTATTGTGAAATTAAAAAAAAAACTGAGTTTTAACATCAGTATACATATATTCAATATAGCGCAGATAAATTACGTACATCTATTTTCGATGCACCTATGTCCTTTAAGTCGCGCTCGGCATCGTATTTAAGATCGTTCGACACCGACACCCAGATGGCACGTTTTCGACCTTTCAAGTAATTCTCGAATATAATACCGGCTATAGTCCTGCCTTTACCAACGCCCGCGCCATCGCCGATCAGAAATCCAGCGCGTGTACCGTCGGGTAAGAGATGCTCACGCTGTTGAGAAGCGTACGTGATGGACTCGAGTTGAAGCGCAGAGAGCGCACCGGATCGTATCGTTTCCTCCGGTATGGAGACCTTGTACATACCAAACATCTGTTGGTTCGACGCTTGACAAAGAAGCTGTTTCCACAACCGGATCCGGATGCTTTCGTCCAAGTTTGACTGTTAATTATCGCAAACTTTAATTCAAAGCAAGCCGCGCATAGGTGAATAAAGATAAACATTGATCGTACGTTTTGTTGGCATGTAATCGGCGTAAGTCTCGGCGACACCCATATCTTCGTCGTCTACTTCCTCCTCTTCTGGAATATTTGGTTGCATCAATTTTGTCGGGTCTCCTGCATTCATCCACATCTGCGACACTGCCTTACCTATAATAAAATTATAAATAGTACATGTTTGCCTCGTAAGATGTTCTTTCGATCAGAGAATCTTTATTAAGGTATCGCAAATACCTGAAAGCCCCGACCAATTGGGTTGTCCATGTCCAGTTTGATTAAGTAACTGAACAAAAGGATTAACTCCCATGTTCATTCCAGGCATACCCATGAAACTACCCATCGAAGCATTCATGTCCATGCCAGTCATGTCTAGGAAACAATTCAATATTATTGTAACATATGTATATATATAATTATAGCAATTGCATCTCAAGATTAAATTTAAAATTATTATAAATTCAAGATATAAAGTTTTATTTATAATTCAGTGATCAGAGTGATGTATGTGCATAGATAATATTCATTCATACATAAAAAAACAAAACAAAAAAAAAAACAAAAAAAAACAAAAAAAAACTCGTGAGAAAAAAAATTTCTATGTAAAATTTATTTTTATTTTTAAAGAATACATACTTGACTGAAGAAAAGCAGCAGGATTAAATCCTACAAGTCCTGGTGGAAAACCAGGATATCCACCAGTTGCTAACTGATTAAGTTGATTCAATTGACCTGTGCCAGCGAAATTTGGTGGAGTACCTTGAGAGCCTCCTACACGCACCATCTCGTAGCCTGGCGCTGCTGCTTTTGTCACTAAACCTCCAGGAATTTTATTACCAAATTTTTTATTTAATTCTAAAAATAATTGTCGCAAAAAATAGATTTTTGATCAACCGAGAGATGTGTGTGCTAATAAAAAAAGTACTCGTATTGCTTTAAATATTGTGACCTACCGTTTAACGCTCCTTGTGTTTTTTCCAAAGAATTCTCTAGCAAGTCTACAGGCTTCTCATCTTTGATACTTCCAATTCCAGCGGCCGTCGCCAGATCTTTACCGCCACCTAGCAAATAGTTTTTTGTTAGGTTATAAATTTTATGTGGGAATAATCATATTATCTTGTACAAAGTGACGACTCATAGAATATCTGATTGAATAAAATCTACATATGCAAAGTTGTACAAGTTCATAACTTACCAGGTACTTCAATTTTATCGGGATCCTCTTCATCGTCAAAGTCACTCCCACTGGTACCATCGCTCACTCCGTCATCATACTTTTTTGTTGCCTGCAAAAATACACGTCGCAATCAACAGATTCAACTCGAATTGCAAAAATAAAAATCCAAATTAAGAGCAAAAAAAGAATATATAATCTATCTATAAAAATACTTGTTCGTAATAATGTAAAACTTTTGTGTACATGGAGCGTGTAGCGTATTAAATTTACCGAGCCATTATAAAATAAGCAACTAACGAAAGAATATTAAAAAAGTATAATAATATTATA
>NW_020224514.1:0-2058 GCF_003070985.1 Temnothorax curvispinosus
AAATTATTATATACATTGTTTTACCTTTTAATATAAAAATTTGAATTAAAATATAAAAATCCACTCTTGGCCAATATGTACGTTTTTTTATTAAAAAAGAATCTGTTTATTCAACAATCTGTATTTAAAGAATTAATTTCAGCGCAATAATATTATTAAGTACTAAAAAAAATTATAGTTTATACTGTTATTTTTTCTGTTTTTGAATTTATTTTTCATTAAATGTATAACGTACCGTACATATTGTTGCTCAACCGCGAGAAGGTGGTGGTCTCTTCCGTCAGAAGGGAAATGTAAAAATAATTTTTTACATTTCCCTGGGTGTATGTGTGTGTGTGTGTGTGTGTGTGTGTGTGTACACTACACATGCATTTATATTCTACAAACGATCGAGATGGTTCATCGAGATGAAATCATCGAGGTTCCAAGTTTGAACCCTGGATAAGGTAATATTTTTCGCAATTTTAAATTATTTTAAATATGAGATGCTTATATATAAGTATCAAAGATTATTAACGTCTTAACGACGAGGAGCAAAACCAATGGTCGAATCGTCACGATTGTGTGCCAATTCTAGCCAAAGGAATGAAAAATTTAAAAATTGCTATTAATTTAGTTAATAAGACGTCAGAAAATGATGTCAATTGTCTGTGACATTAGACCGTCATTTTAACGTCATTATGCCGTCAGTTAGTGACGTCAGGAATGGTCAGTAAAAGACCAAAATTTGACGTCAAAATGACTTGTGTTTGCTACCTGGGATTTAATCATCCGCAGCATGCAACCTTAAAGTACTGTGGTCTTTTTTAACAGCACTAGCGTATAATTTGTCCGCCGACATAAGAGACAAATGTTTGTCTTCAATCGTCATGCTTAAAGATGTTTCTCCTTTTGCTTTCAATGCTGACTTAAAAACGCAAATGGCATTAACGGTAACTGATGAAAGTTTGTTGCGATTTTTCGTTTTTAAGTTAGTTAAAGTGGAAAACATTCTCTCTGCATCGGCATTTGAATTTGGAAGTGATCGGACAACATTCAGAACATTTGTTAAGCTTGGATATTTAGCAATATTATTTGGGTGCTGACATTGCAAAATTTTTTTCCACATGTTATCAAAATTTAATGTAGAAAGACTTTCTTTCTCCTTTATTATATAATCTAATGGCAATGCAATCCATTTTTTTTTAAAGCAACTTGATCAAAACCGTCGATAGTTTGAGCTACGAAAGAAACATCATTAAATGATGTTTCTCTATCAGTATCGAATAAACTTACAGAAGGTTCAAACACTTGTAATTTTGATAAAAATAAATCATTCACAGGTAACCTTTTACGAATTTCTTCTGCAGCAGTCACATAAAACGTCAAGCAGTTCTCTTTAACAGTTGTCACTGCGTCTTTGTGCCCTTGCATCATTAATTCGTCAAGGTATTCATCACATTCTGATTCTAAACTAACTTTATTCAGAACTTTTTGATTCTCCTTTAGAGAGAACTCTATGTTTATACAGAATGGTTTTAAGTGCTTATCCTTCAAAAAATTTCGGCAGATTTCATAAAGAAACTTTACAGATTTTGGCTGCAATAAATGAATTCGCGTTTCTAATGCTTGGAAAAATGCATTAAACGCGTTGAAAAAATTTAAAATATATTTTAAAAAAAGTAAATAAGCTTTTGTCTCTACATTATCCATTATAGACAATAGATGTTCTCCAGACTGTGTTTTTTCGCTCACAACATTTTCGTTAAGAAAATGTTTAATTGTATCCCAAGATTCCAGAAGTCTTACTACACATGCGTGGTGAGAAAGCCAGCGTGTATCAGATAATTTTAATAATTTGCGATTTGTTTCTTGGAAACATTCGCAAAATTCACGAAAAATAGCCGTACGTTTTGGACTGCTGTTAATGTAACTAACAATTTTTTTTACAAATTCATCGCAAAATGCGGGTATTTTTTTACATGCAGCATGCGCTGCTAACGCGGAACAATGGCAAGGGCATGAAAGTGTTAATAAATGTGGACATACTTCTTCCAATTTTTTTTTGAATGATAAATG
>NW_020224515.1:0-3147 GCF_003070985.1 Temnothorax curvispinosus
GTGAAATTTATGATGAAAATTCAATTATTGATTGTGAATTATTAGCCTACGCTTTAGATACTATTGTGTATAATGCGCTACATGACAAATAAATAAGTATATTATAGTAAAAAAAAATTTAAATTATTTTTCCTTTTCGTTTACCGTTCCTCCTATTCTATGTCATTAGAATTACGCTGCGATATTGTCCTCAGGTTTATTTAAATAAATTAATGAGAATTATTCGAGAATTAAGATATTGTTGAGAGAGGACATGAATATGAGCTACGAAGAGAAATGACCGCGAGCGGGAGACAAATAATACGCGAATAGATAGGCAAATGATGGGGATAGCAAGTGAGATATGATGATGCAAGTGAGAGAGGATAGGTAAGAAGAGGTGAACAGAGAGAGACATCGTGCGCGAACAGGGCCGCGGGCGCGAAAGAACGCGAACGGGGCCGCGGGCGCAAGAAGGAGGGACCGCGCGCAAACAGGGCCGCGGGCGCGAGAGGGAGGGAGAGATAACGCGAGCGTGCCGTGTGACGTCACGCGGACTCCGTGGCGCGGCGAAACGCGAACGCGGGTCCCCTCGCCCCGCGGCGCCCGAAAACGCGAACGCTCCGCGGCGCGGCGAAAACGCGGATCCCCCCTCGCCCCGCGGCGCGATGGAAACGCGGTCGCCCCGCGGCGCCGGAAAACGCGGACCCCCTCACCCCGCGGCGTCGAAAAACGCAGACCCCCTCACCCCGCGGCGCCGGAAAACGCGGTTCCCCTTCTCCCCCTCCCCCGCGGCGCCCGAAACGCGCGGTTCCCCCTCCCCCGCGGCGTCGGAAAACGCAGACCCCCTCACCCCGCGGCGCCGGAAAACGCGGTTCCCTTCCTCCCCCTCCCCCGCGGCGCCAAAACGCGCGGGTCCCCCCTCCCCCGCGGTTCCCCTTCGCCCCTCACCCCCCTCATTGCCCCATGGCTTAGAACCGGCCTAGCTTACCTACTCTTAACCCCATCATGGGCAACAGGGGACAAAAATACACGAAAATCATCGCTCCGTTGGTATCGCGCGGTAGAATCGGCAGCAATAAAAAGGGTGCTGGCGTGACCAGATTACCGTCGATTATGAAATTGAACGACAATACAATGGATTACGTTTATTGGGACGATCCTAACGAATTGGTGGATCGTCTGCGATTACTCAAGGCCTCTCGTCAAGCGGGCAACGACGCGCGCGGTAACGAGATTTAGTCGATAATCGAGGACCTTCGCGAGATCGGATTGATTATAAATTGAGCTGCCGCGCCGATCGCGACGGCAGTATTTCTCGACGAGAGATCGGCGCAATGTCGGTGAACAAATTCGGAATGTCTCTGAGGAAACGCGGCGACGGCGGCGGATTCGCGACGGAAAGATCGCGATTCTCTATCGACTCCCTGCGGAACTACGTACGAGACAGCGCGCTTTGCTTGAACGAGGATTCCTACGACGCGAGGGAGCGCAAGCTACGACGTCTAGCCGCGCCGGAGATCGACAGCGACGCGACGAACAAGAGTTACGTCGAACGCGCGCTTCAAGAATCGGGAAAGGAGATCGATAAATCGTTGTTGTCGGTGAAAAGTGAGGTGGATAAAATAAACGGCGACGTGAACGGACTCAGAACCACGTTGAGCGAATTCAAGGAGACTGAAAACGACGTCATGAGCGGACTCAGAATCACGATGAACGAGTTTCTGGCCAAGTTCGAGGAGATTGAAAACCAGATACAGAACTTGGAAAACACTAAATCCACACAGACGGGGCAGATACTCGGCGCGCAGATCGCGACGAACGATTTTCTAGCCAAATTCCGCGAAATTGAAACAGCGATGGTGACGAAGAAATCGTTCGAGAGAGAGATAGCGAACATTCGCGGTAACAGGGGGAAAGGTCAATAAGGAGGTGATGAGCCGTCTTTTTTTGCGCAGTCGAGAGAGGAATACACGCGCGCAACGATGAGTGCCGAGAAGCGGAGACTTGTGGAGGAGCTGCACGCACCGGCACGGAGAAACTTCCCACGACGTCGCGTCGTAGTGCGCGGTTACGACGATCTGTGGCAGGCCGACGTGGTCGAGATGCGTCCCTACGCGCGACACAACAAGGGTTACTATTACATACTAACGGTTATCGATGTGTTGAGCAAGTACGCGTGGGCGTTACCGCTCACGAGCAAAAGCGGAAGCGAAGTAGCCGCGGCCCTGTCGAGGATATTTTGCGAGGACGCGCGATATCCGAGGAATCTGCAAACGGACAAGGGAAAGGAGTTCTACAACACTAATGTGCGAGAGATTATGAAAAAACGTGATATAAATCACTACTCGACGTACTCGATGATGAAGGCGTCGGTGGTGGAGAGATTCAATCGCACGCTGAAGAACGACATGTGGAAACTCTTTACGCTCAACGAATCGTACGCGTGGGTCGAGGCGCTGCCCCGTCTGCTGACGAATTACAACCACCGCAGGCATAGAACGATTGGGATGCGACCGGTGGACGTGACACCCGCCGTCGCCAAGAGGCTCTTGTCCACAGTGTACAGTCGCGCGAAGATCGCCGCTCCGGGTAGATTCAGGGTGAACGATCCGGTGCGCGTGAGCAAATTCAAGACGCTGTTCGAAAAAGGTTACACCCCCAACTGGACTACCGAGATCTTCCGTGTCGCTAAAGTACAACGTACCAATCCTGTGACGTATCTGTTGAAAGACTACCGCGGGGAACCGATAGCCGGAGGATTTTACGAGCATGAGTTGCTGCAAGTTTCCGACCCCGACGTTTATCTCGTGGAGAAAGTGTTGCGCAGGCGAGGCGACGACGTATACGTGAAGTGGTTAGGAATGAACAGTTCGCATAACTCATGGATAAATAAAACGGCGGTGTTATAGTTTCTATACATTTTTTTTTGTTCGCCTTAATGTAAACTTATGTGTATTTCAAAAACAAAAATATATGTTTTATCATTCTCTAACCTTCGCAGTCATACTTCTTCCTTTATCCGTATGTGATTCTATTGGAGAGGAGGAGGAGAAAAAAAATAATCGAACAAGGTTCCATAGGGGGGTTTTTTCTCTCTTTATTTTTTAATAATAATAATAATAATAATAATAATAATAATAATAATAATAATAATAATAATAATAA
>NW_020224515.1:3157-4413 GCF_003070985.1 Temnothorax curvispinosus
AATAATAATAATAATAATAATAATAATAATAATAATAATAATAATAAGTAATAATAATAATAATAATATGTGATTACAATAATTTCTCAATATTCCCGAAGCACAGAGCGACTAACTCGCAGTCAACGATGTCATCGCGATCGAAGAATTTGCTCTCGCGTATCGCTCTTGGGACGTTCGCGGGAACCGTCACGGTGGCCGCAATAGCGACGAAGCGCGTCAGCTTCGCGTCGATCGTGTCAATGATCGCGCGCAACGAATTCACGAGGCTGTTGACGCAAAGTTCTAGGTCGAACATGAGGAGGACGGTGTTCGTCGACACGATCATACGAGTCGTGGACGTTTCCAGGCGTAAAGTTGACAGAGTGTTAATCTTGCTAAATCGTAATTTCAGTTTTCCGTTTTCGAAGCACATCGGTGGTGGAGCGCGCTCGTTCTTTCCGCGCTGTAGATGAGACAACACCGCGCGTTTACGATCGATGAGTTCCTTCCACGTTTCGGGCGAGAGTGAGATCTCCTTGCCGTGACAATCTCCTATGACGATGTGTATGTAACACGGGAGTACGGCTGTGATACCGACGTCTATGAATTTGTACCCCGTCTTAGTTAATAGGTATCTTCTTTCCAGAATTCGCACCGGATGACGTTTGGCGCCACGTTTCGATGTACTGACATCGTCGTTGCTGTGACTGAAAATAATAATAAAAAAAAATTATTGTTATATCGTAGGCGAGCGATACGGGATCGTCGCGAACTCACCAAATGTTTTTCCAGCAGTCGACGTTGTCCCGATTCAAAAACGGAGTCTCTAATTCCATCGATTGCTCGTCAATTGCTCTTCTTTTTCTTTTCGCGTTATCTACGCCATTCTCGAGATCGTCGTTGGATTGACGCTGTTCGAAATACGGGGCGTGTAACGTCGAACACATCTCTCTCTCTTTTTTTTTCTCCGTTGTCGCGGTGCAGTTGGCGGATCACGCGAGAATGAGTCATTCGAGGAAAATTGAGGCGAAATATATTTTAAGAGATAAATTCGATTCCCCCTCTTTTCATTAACATTCTCAAGAGTGATATGTAAAGGAGGGGATACGTCGAATCGTTCTATTCTTCCTCTTCTCTATTCGACGTCTCCCTCGCGTCAATTCGAACGAATCGACTCAATAGATCTCGCAGTTGCATCATCAGTCCCTGTCTCGGGCAGGTAATACCGAAGATCCCAAGATCAAATTTGCCGGATGCCGTTACGGTTTTCGTAA
>NW_020224516.1:0-1154 GCF_003070985.1 Temnothorax curvispinosus
TGTAACGATGCGCCCCGAAACGCATCATTCCCGGCGAACATCAGCCGGATGCCGCCCGGCCGAACACCCGCCGGGCGAGACAAGGCACGGTGTGCCCTTTTTTAAACTTTCCATTTCGCGTATCAGTCCGCAAACGGACTTAGCGCGGCAACCGACTCGGAGCGCCGAGCGGTGCCGAAAACGGCCGAGAGCCACCGAACGCAATCGCAGCGTCGGAGCGCCGTACTTCCCAGACGCTCCACCGCTCCATCCCGGCGCGCGCGATTGCCGTCGCGTATACCCCCGCTACGCCGACACGCCACCGCGGGCGTATATAAACCGAGCAATATTGCTAGGTTTTCAGATTCCGCCGTGAACCAGCAAACCGATCCGACCGATTCTCCGCTGCTCACGGATCCCGAAATCCTCCAGTCGAAACAACCAGGAGGTAGAGAGTATTCTCTGCCTCTGCCGAGTGAAGAATCTAGGCGGTTGACTCGACTTTCCATTATACATATTTCGAACACCTGTGACACCGGAGTGAACCAGGGTAAGAGAGTTCTTCTCTTACTCGCCAAGGGTCTTGGCCACCCGGTGCCGCCTCCCGCCTACACAAATCGATGCGCCAGGAAATAGAGAGTACTTCTCTATCTCCGCTAAGGGTCTTAGCCGCTCGATATCACGTCCAATAGCGATCCAGCGCCTTATGCGCTCACTACCGCCGGTATCCAAATCTGCGCTACCGCGCCGAATTACCTCTGCGAGCCCGCACGCCCGCCGATCCGCGAAACTCCGCGATCTCCGTAAATCATCGCTTCACCAGGCGTCCGCACGCCCCGTGATATCTATATTGTAACCGCGTCCGCGACCTAGTATACGTATTTAACGACTCCGCGCTATCTGCATTACACCGCCATTATAAACCGCGCCCGCGATCTATCACACGTAGCCATCGACTCCGCGATCACTGTAATCTGTCGCTACCGTAGCAGCGACCGCGAGCTTTGTACATATGCACCGCTCCCGCGAGCGTCTCCATGTATTCACGCGTAATTGAATAAATACTTTATTTTGTTGTATTATATTTTAACCGAGTCTTGTGTCTTCCTCCGCGCCTACTCCGAACCCTGACCAGCCGCGAGCTAACTCCGCGCTTCGGAAGCTAGGTTGTTTTA
>NW_020224517.1:0-1538 GCF_003070985.1 Temnothorax curvispinosus
GTAAGTACATTTGTTATTTGAAATGTTGTTATTCTTAATTTCTAGATTGTAACGATGCGCCCCTTACGACAAGGCATCGTCCCCGGCTACCACCCGCCGGGAGCCGCCCGACCGATTCCCCGTCGAGCGAGGACAGGGCGCGGTGCGCCCACATTTTTTTTTAAGCATTTGAAACGCACCGTGTGCGCGGGAAATTCGCCGCACCGGTGCCTTCCCGCACGACGCCGACGAGCGCCGAAGCGAGCCGATCCCCGCCGAAGCAAGCACGCGGGATCGCGCCGCTCCCACCACCGCGCCGTCGCCTGACGATCGGCCTCCCTCCTGCCAAGCTCACCGCGCCGAGCGGTATAAAAAGCCGGCGCGCTCGACGAAGACTCACTTCGTCTTTACCACGGCTCTCCGCTATTCCTGACGAAGCTACCCTCCGAATCCTAGGGCAACACGCACAACGAGGTCCAGAGTTCTGGTTCTCGACTGAGGGTTCTCAGAGTGTTCCCGAGCTCCCTGACACTTACCCCGACGGCCACGGCACCGTGGGGTCGAGCGTGCTCGGCCTCGCAGCGAGGGTTCTCACGACCGTGACCCCGGGATTCCGCCATCCTCCGGTGCAATATACCGCGCTATCTTATGTATTAATTCCGTGCACTGCGGTCTGATATCTGTAGCCGCGTACCGTATGTAATATATCGCGCTATCTTATGTATTAATTCCGTGCATATATCATATACTGCGTTCTGATATCTGTAGCCGCGTTCCGTATGTAATATACCGCGTTCCGTTATTATCTTATATCTTTATACCGCGACGAACTCCGTTCGCATGTAATATATACCGCGTTTCAGTATTCCGGCACACCGGCACTGCCGATAACCTGTATATAATATTTGTAACCGCGTTCCGTTTACCTTATGTATTAATTCCGTGCATATATCATATACTGCGTTCTGATATCTGTAGCCGCGTTCCGTATGTAATACACCGCGTTCCGTTATTGTCTTATATCTTTATACCGCGACGAACTCTGTTCGTAACATACCGCGCTGCGTTATTTTCCCGTAACATACGGCGACGAACTCCGTTCGTATATAAAATACCGCGCTTCGTTATTTTATCCTCTGCATACCGCATCTTGAGTCGAAGACTCGAGCTCCGATATTCCGTATACCGCGTCGCGTGCACCGGCACTATCGACCACTGTAATCTACCGCGTCCCGTTATTCGTTGTGTGTAATACCGAATCCCGAGTTGAATAAAGTGCATGTTACTGTTACATTGCAAATTGATTATTGTCTCTGGGCCTTTCATCAAACTCCCGATCCCGTAAACCAGTCCGCGTTCGATAAAGTCAGGCCGTTACAAGATAAACTAAAAAAGACCACGCTTGATTACCCTTACTAAGCGAGAATGTGGCTATTCTTTAACCCTCCAGTAAGCGCGTGAAAAGAAATTTAAAAGGGCGCGTGGGATGTAACAGGTAACAAACTACACCCTAGCCGATTTTGACGGCGCCGATAGACAACACTAAATAAAAATCGCGA
>NW_020224518.1:0-1587 GCF_003070985.1 Temnothorax curvispinosus
GGAAGGCTTCACCGACCTCTGGAAACTATCGCGAACGCGATCCGCCCGCGCAAACACCCGGTTTGCCGGACAGGGGGCAGTAGCGCGAGCCAAGCGTCGTGGCGCAACGAGACTGAATATGCGCGCTCAGGGGAGTCAGACTAACCCCAGGAATTGATCGCGAGCGCGATCCGAGCGCGCTAACACAGGGTTTGCCGGACTCAAGCGAAACGACGAACCGAACACCGGAGCGAGAAGGCACGAAATCTGCACGCTTAGGGGGTGCGAACAAACCCCAGGGACCAATCGCGAACGCGATCTGACCGCGCAAACACCCGGTTTGCCGGACAGATACGATATATTGAACCGAGCGTCGGACTGGACTAAGACCGAAAATGCGCGCTCAGGAAAGGTCGAAAGGGCATATGAATCGATCGCGAACGCGTTCCGACCGCGCAAACACCCGGTTTGCCGGACAAATACTAAAGATTCAAACTGCATCCTCGGGGATACCTGGTACACCCGAGGAACGAATCGCGATCAAGATCCGACCATCCTAACGGGGGGTTGCCCGGACAGTCCGGACAACTGATCTTTCTAGACAACTGATCTTTCGGCTACAGGAAGTCGGGCCGGAATACGATCGGTAAAGGTCAATAGAGTAGGCAGATAGGTCGCCGCCATTGGCGGACGTTTAAAACGTGACCTGGACGTCTTCTCCAGGAAGTCGACGCGGAATCGAGATCGGGGACATCCGAGAGACCTTGCGCACAGGTCGGCGCCGTCGAAAGTTCAAAATTGTAAAAGTTGAATTGTTGCTACCCGGAAATGAAATAAGCGCGGCGCAAATAGTGTACTAGCGTTGGAAATTTCCATCGTGAACATCTGGCGCACACCTGGTGAGCCGAAACGCGTAAACACCTATTGTTACGGCGTAGTAAGGAAATTTCCAGAGAGGAGAAAGCGGCCGAGACCCCATGGAAGGGGAAAAACCTCGGTGGTAGGGAACCCGAGAGAGCAACATTTCTCGTGGCAGTCTCTCGTGGGCGCTCGTACGGTAGCAATCTCGCGCGTATTATCCCGGTGTATCGTTGAGAATATTCGCGAACGCGACACGGAATACGAATAATTAAGCCTACCGCAGTGTCCGAAACAAACGGGAACGCCCGCTTACAGCGTTACGTGACGCCGATACGAAAGGCGTACGGGTTTTCGCGTACCTGAATCGCGAAATCGCACTTTGCGAGACGTGCGACCGCCATCTTGTGTGGCAATCGTTAATTGTGAACCACCAACATTGTGCAATAAGAGTTAACAATAAAAGCAATAATTATTTGCAAAAATCCACACGAAAATATCAATTACTTACTGTTCGAGATTCCGTTAACGTTGCGCCGTTTGATCAAATGGCAGCCTCGATCGAGTAACGACGCTCGATCACCGCGGCAGCTTGCGCCCGCACGGGCGCGCTCATCGCCAACGTCTTCCTCGTACTTGTGAAAATGGCTGCGCAGTGACAAGTCGCACAACGTGTGCTCAGTACGTTTCGATAAGTGACTTTGGTTAATCGTGCACATCGCAGTGCCCACGCTGCTTAGACTTCTCATT
>NW_020224519.1:0-4506 GCF_003070985.1 Temnothorax curvispinosus
CTTTGTATCAGGCGGTTAAGAGAGCTAAGGCTTTAAAAATTATTCGGGGGGAGGGTTTCACCCGTGAGAAATTTATTAGAAATACCGCAAAGGAAGGGCAGAAGAGGGGCGCGAATAACGAAAAGAAGGAGAAAGAGGGCGATAAAGAACAAAAACAGGAGGGGAAGAAAAATCGGAAAGAATATTTTCAGAAAGGAAATTGGCGTGGCAGCAAATTTGGCGCCGGCCGGGGGGAATGTTGGTCTTGTGGTAAGACTGGGCATTTCCGATCAGAATGCCCCAATGAGGAAAACGCGATTTAGTTGAGCTTAGCGGAGTAGGCTCAACTTTTATGGAAAATTCCCCGAAAGTTTGTCGATTTAAGCACTTTAAACTTGATAATAAGAAAAATAAAAATAATTTTTGTTTTGATGGTTTTCTGAATGATAAATGTTGTTTATTTAAGATAGATACGGGCTTCGATGTTTTCATTGTAAATTCCAAAATGATTGATAATAAAGTGGAGAAAATAAAAGTAGAGAGTTGTAATTTGAGATATCCAACTGGAGAAAGGGTTCCTTTAGATTCTAAAGTAAAGGTCAATGTTCAAATTGGTAAACATTCTGTTGAAATTCTTATGTTTGTCGCAGAAATTAGTGATAAATGTCTTTTTGGAAAAGATTTTCTCGAAAAAGTGAATCTGAAAAATATTTTTGAACCTTTCTTTGTTAATCCTGAATTAAATGAGAAAAAGAATCTTAATTGTTCTCGTATTAAAGCTTTTTCCGAGGGGGACTCTTCTATCTTAAAGGAACTTTTTGAAAATAATTCTGGGAGTCTGAATGAGGCCCAGAAGGAAATTTTTGCCGATTTTTTTAAAAGATTTCCGGGATGTGTCTTCTGAAACTATTGTTGCAGGGAATTGTGATATTATTGAGCATGTGATAAATGTGAAAGATTCTTCCCCCATAAAGCAAGTCCCTCGTCGTATTCCTATTCATATGAGGAAGGAAGTTAATAAAATTATTGAGGATATGTGGAAACGAGGGGTAATCGAGGAGTCATAAAGCCCCTGGATCTCGCCTGCAGTTTTGGTTAGAAAAAAAGATGGTACAATTCGATTTTGTGTGGATTATAGGAAGTTGAATTTGGTAACTAAGAAAGACTCCCATCCTTTACCCAGAATCGATGATATTCTCGATCAACTGTCAGGTAACATTTGGTTCTGTACTTTAGATTTAAAGAGCGGGTATTGGCAAATAAAGATTCGTTCCGAAGACAAAGAGAAAACTGCGTTCTTTATTGGAAACGGGTTGTGGCAGTTTACCGTCATGCCCTTTGGTCTCTGCAATGCCCCTGCTACATTTCAACGTCTAATGGAGAGAGTTTTAAAAGATTTGTTATCAAAAATTTGCCTAGTTAATCTTGATGATGTAATAATCTTTGGAAAAAGTTTTTCTGAAATGATGGAAAATTTGAAAACAATGCTTTTACGGTTAAGAAAAGTGAATTTAAAAATTAATCCAAAGAAATGTACTCTTTTTGGAAGGAATGTTAAATATTTGGGGCATGTAGTGTCAGCAGAGGGCATAGCCACAGACCCCGAAAAGATATCTGCGGTCAGTAATTGGTCGGTTTCGCATACCAAATCACAATTGCGAAGTTTCTTGGGGTTCTGTTCGTACTATCGAAAATTTATTAAAGGATTTTCTTCTTTGGCGAAACCTCTTTACTCTCTCACGGATAATCAATCTAAATTTATTTGGGGGAAGGAATGTCAAAAAACTTTTGAAGAATTAAAGTGGGTCTTATCTTCCCCTCCGGTGCTTTCTTTTCCCAAAGAAGAGGGGGAATTTATTTTGGATACCGATGCTTCGAATATCGGTATTGGCGCGGTTTTGTCGCAAAAACAGAAGGGGGAGGAGAGAGTCATAGCTTATTTTAGTCGGGTTCTCAATAAGGTCGAGAGAAACTATTGTGTTACTCGCCGGGAACTCTTGGCGGTAATAGACTCTATAAAATTTTTTCGCCATTACCTTTTGGGACGGAAGTTTGTGATTCGCACAGATCACGTTTCATTGAAGTGGCTTATGTCCTTCAAGGATTTAGAGGGACAGCTAGCGCGATGGCTGGAAAGACTTCAAGAATATGAATTTGACATTGTCCATCAAAAGGGGCAATCTCATAAGAATGCTGATGGATTGTCCAGACGTCAATGTGAAAAGTTCGATTGTAGATATTGTGCCGGAATTGAGAAAAGGGCAGCTGAAGAACGGAATTGCTCGTTTGATTTTTCAGGGAGAAAGTTTAGAAACTTGGCGTAAGGAACAAAAAGAGGATGCGGGAGTGGCATTCATCCTACGGGGAAAGGAAGCTGGGGTCCGTCCTCCACGTTCTGAGATCCCTGCCAGGGAAGTTTTCGCTCAAATTTATTGGTCGCACTGGGATGCGCTGGTTTTGAGAGATGGAGTCCTGTACAAAAGGTGTGAAGCTCCGAGTTTGAAAACAAGCTTTCTTCAGCTTGTTGCTCCCCGAAGCCGGGTTAAAGAGATTCTGGAAGAAGCCCATGACTCTTCTTCGGGCGGACATTTTGGAGTCAACAAAACTCTGGAAAAGATTCGCAAGCGTTTTTACTGGGCAACTTGTAAACGGGATGTTAAGGATTGGTGCAGAACTTGCAAGGTCTGCGTTTCTAAGAGGGGTCCATCTGGGAAAGGGAAATCCCCTTTACAAGTCTATAATGTTGGGTCACCGTTTGAGAGGTTACAAATAGATATTCTCGGTCCCCTTCCTACAAGCAATTCTGGGAATAAATATCTCCTTGTCATCGTGGATTGCTTCACCAAATGGGTGGAAGCATTTCCTCTGAAAAATATAAGAGCTAAGACTGTAGCGGAGGTCTTCGCCAATCAAGTTGTATCAAGATATGGGGTTCCTTTGGAGGTGCATACGGATCAAGGGAGAAACTTCGAATCGAAGTTGTTCGCAGAATTAATGAATCTTCTTGGAATCAAGAAAACGAGAACTACTCCTTTGCATCCTCAGTCAGACGGTCAGGTGGAGCGACATCAAACGATTATTAATTATCTGGCGAAATTTGTTTCCGAAAGTCAAAAGGATTGGGATCGATGGGTACCTATGTTCTTGTTGGCTTATAGGTCATCGAAACATGAGACGACTGGCGCTACTCCTGCGGAATTATGTTTTGCTCGTGATTTAAGATTACCTTTAGATTTGTTACAGGGAGGTCCTCCAAGGCTTCATAAAGGAGAGGGGCGGACGGAGGAGAGTTTTTATAGAAATCTGAAAAAGAAGTTTGAGGAGATCCATTCTGGGGTGAAAGAGCGAATAGTTGCTAAATCTTCCCGGGTGAAGGCCTGGTATAATCGTGGAGCTAGGCGTATTCTTTTTCAGGAGGGGCAGAAGGTTTGGTTCTACAATCCTCGTAGAGCTAAAGGAAAAGCTTCGAAATTGCAGAGCAACTGGAAGGGGCCCTATTGCATAATAAAAAAATTGAGCGATGTGGTGTATTGCATCCAGAAGTCACCCAGGCATAGAAAAAAAATTGTTCATTCGGATAGGCTAACTTTGTATTCTGAAAGGAAGTTAGAGAAGTAAAGGCTAGAGTAGAACGGAGCCCGGATCATTAATAAGTTTTGTGGCGAACAGATTTTGAATAAAATGTTTGTGAAAAAGTTTTAAATGTTTGATTTTTGTAATTTTTAACAGTTATTATGTTCTGTTTCTGTGCGTGACTGTTTGTTTTTAGAGTAGAATGGCGGTACGCGAAGGAAGGTCCTTGGACGTTCGATTATACGGTAGGACATCGCTTGGACTCCCGATCGAAGAGGACCGTCCGCCCACAGTTTTTGACCCGTGGTTTTCCTGTGGACCATAGGGCAAATGCCGGGCGGAGACTTGGGGAGCCCTGCGGGGCGTTGGGTCCACGGGAAGTTTCCCCCCCCCTTGTCCGAAGACTTCGTGGGAGAGCGTTGGCGGCCGTCAAGAGGAGTACGACAAGTCGGAGAACCGGAGCTCGAGGATGAGACGGGGTGGACGGCCCTTTCTGAAGTCGGCTTAGGAGAGTCTGGCCAGCTTTCCCTGGAGGCCAATCGCGGGGAGGAAAGCGAGGAAGCTTAGTCCCCTTGCTCGTCTGGGCGCTGTCCTCCAGAAGATTGTCGGGACGACAATCTAAGAAGAGGGGGGCAGTGTTGCGCCCGAGCCGAGACGCCCGGTAGAAACCCGGAAGGCAGTCGCAAAGCGCTGCCTGACGACGTGCTTGACGACGGGCCTGTCGTTGTTGTTGACAGATGTCGGCATTCAGATTCTTCGCTGGGCCTTCGTGTCGAACAGACGTGTTCACGAGCCCTTCGTTGTATTCGCATATTCTCATTAAACGAGTTCTTTTCTACCAGAGAGAGTCTTTATTCCCGGCAACGGGATCGCGCGCCGCGTTCGCGAGTGTGTGCGTGAGTGTGTGTGTAGCGAACGCGCGGACGAGTGTAACAATATATATATATATATATA
>NW_020224519.1:4606-4991 GCF_003070985.1 Temnothorax curvispinosus
ATATATATATATATATATATATATATATATATATAAGTGCATATATTATTTTTAAGTGCATATATATATATATAAAATATAATATATATAATATATAATGTACATCTTTGCGATAAAAAAAAAAAAAATACACAAATGAGATAAAATGTTGAGAGAATCTAAATAATGAAGCAAATAACATGTAGAGTAAATATTTATAATAATAATGTTATTATAATTAAAAAACGTATGTATAAATATTTTTTTATCTAGTCTATAAATATATATACATTTATTTATTGAAATAATATATACTATTTATATTACTTATACTACATAATACTATTGTTCGAGATTCCGTTAACGCTGCGCCGTCAGATCAGATGGCAGCATCGATCGGGTAACG
>NW_020224520.1:0-4483 GCF_003070985.1 Temnothorax curvispinosus
CGAGTTCCAAAGATAAATTCCAGCAAGGTGGAAGGAATTGTGATAGGCTTCTGTTCTATGAATAGGGATTTGATAGGTCTGAGGTAACGCCAATCGTGAGGATCGTCTCTCCGAGGGATCGAATTTCGTAAAAATTTCTGAAAGATAACTAGGAGACATTCCTAAGGATATCTTAAACATTTCCACTCCAAGGAAATAGCGACGTCTGTCTCTCACAGACAACCACTTAAGTCGATGTCGATAGGGGGTAATATGCTCGTCTCTTCTTAGATTAAAGATAAACCGAATAGCGCTATTCATGAGTCTTTGCAGCCTTGTATTAAGCTCGTCAGAGACATCATTATAGACAAGAGAACAGTAATCAAGCAAAGGCGTGATAAGTGAGGATACGAGTTTGATGTGCAGCTGACACGATAACGAGTTCCTGTGGAATTTCAGCTTATGGAGCGTAAAATGCACTCTCTTGGAAATGTGAGAGACGTGACTCTTCCACGACAGGTCGGAGCACATGATAACCCCCAGATTCCTTGCCTCAGAAACAAATGGAATAGAGGTTCCGTTTATAGAAATGGGGGCTAGGCTACTGAGATCAATCTGCTGAACGTTGCGCCTGCTTCCCAGTATTAGAACCTTTGATTTTTTTAAGTTGAGAGTCAACCCATTGGCGGCCGCAAATTCCGCAATGACGCCCACATCGTGAGCTACAAGGCGCAGACCGACGTTCAACTCACGTAGGAGACACCTGCGATAGATCTGCGTATCGTCAGCAAAAATCATGTGCTCCGTAAATCGAAGAAATGCCCCTATGTCGTTAATGAAGAGAGAAAATAAAAGCGGCCCCAAGACAGATCCCTGCGGAACTCCTGAGGTAACGGATAACCACTCAGAGAACATACCTTCGAGATCGACAACAGCCTGAGTGCGACCCGTGAGATACGAAAAAATAAGTAGAAGGGCCAAATCAGAAAATCCTAATCTCCTGAGTTTTTTTAACAATAATGGATGTGAGACAGTATCGAAGGCTTTGCTGAAATTGAAGAGGACCAGAAGGATAACCTCACCCAGATCAACAGCTTTCATAATATCATGAGATATTCGAAGCAGAGCAGTCTGGGTCGAGTAGCCTCTACGATAACCGGACTGTCGATCGTCGAGAATGTGATTGGACGTTAGAAAGTCCACGATTTGACGGTGAATAATCCTTTCAAATACCTTGGAAAGCTCACACAAATTGGTGATAGGTCTCGTGTCGGAAGGAGAGGATGGTGACTTGGTTTTTGAAAGTGGGCGCACAATAGCACGCTTCCAAAGCGATGGAAAATAGCCAAGATTGATGCAGCAGTTGAAAAATGATACTATGAGATTACCTATATGAGGCAAGGCCAAAGCAATGGTGGATAGAGGCAATTGATCATAACCAGAGGTAAAGGAAGTAGAAGAAGACGAATCCATCACTGAACGCAGACAATCAAACGTTATCTGAGAAAACGTGAAAAGCGGCTCTTCAGGCACAATGGATAGTATAATATCAGAAAACTGAGATTGGGAGCAAGGGGGATAGCAATTCGAGATGGAGGCGTAGTGAGTATTAAGTTCATCGCGCGAAAAAAAGTTAAGTGGTGAGGAAAGAGGCGATTGAATGAGACCAAGATTGGAAAGCTCGCGCCACATCTTAGACGGATCTGAAACAGATCCCAATCTCTCCATAAAGAACCGCTCCCTTGCTTTCCTTAAATCAATCGTGAGATTGTTTCTGTATAATCTATAGATTTGAAAATCAAATATGTCTCCCGATCTGCGCGCAACGTTGTAAAGCTTATTACGGTGACGGATCCTGCCAATGAGAACACCTGAGAGCCAAGGCGCCGAGGGACGAGTTACACGAAAAGTATGGATTGGAGCGTGCATATCCAAGCTGGCAGTGAAATCACTGGTAATGGTGTTCAGGAGACTGTCAACATCCGATTTGCTAAGGCTCATTTGGCCAAAGTCATGTGCAAAAGACGCAGATAACTTAGTAATAAGCGTCTCAATGAAACCCCGCTTTTCGAACCTCTTATAACAGCGTCTCACTAAAGTCCTGCCCCTAAACGAGGGTGCCACGAACGAATATGTTAACTCGATTAGATCGTGACCGTTAATAAAGGGAGCATCGGACTTGCGAAATGATAACACTTTATCCAAGCTATCAACTATGAAGACATCGAGCCATGAATCGGAGGAACTGGTATGAAAGGTCGAATTCGATTCAACAATGTCGAGTGACAACTGCGAGACCACGTTCTTCAGATGATTGGATTCGTATGAAGAGGTGAGGAGATTGCAGTTTAAGTCTCCAGTGATTATAATGTTTTTGTAATTATGCACTTAATAAGTGCGTCGACATACTCGTTGAAATTTCTCCCCTTCGGTCTGCGGTACATAGAGGTGAATAACAAAGGCTCGCGCGTGCCATCACGAACATCGAGAACGAGATACTCAGGTGCGTTCGAGAAAGCAGAAGGCGATGTCGCAAGAACGCGCGCCCTGAGCGACTCGTGTACATAGCAGGCCACTCCGCCCCCCTCCCTGCCCTCTCTATCAGCCCGTAACAAATAGTATCCGGGGATGCGCACCAGGTCGTCTGAAATGTGCGAGTGAAGCCAGGTCTCAGAAATTGAGATGACATGAAAAAAATTTGACGCTAAGTAGGCCTGGATTGACTTGATGTGGGCAGGAAGGGAGCAGGCATTGAAGCAAGCAACCCTAAAGTGACCGCGCGAAGCAGGAGGAGCACCCGCCACTGCTGGTCATTGAAGCTCAGCCAGATCAGCCTCAGAGTCTATCGGAATTGGAGGCTGACCGTGCTCCTTGCGGACAAAAATTCGTCCGTCTCTACTCCACACATACTTAAACGACAACTGCTTTGCCCTGACTCGCGTTTGCCGCAATAATTTGTAGGTATGAGTCGGAAGCAATTCATTGACATAAATATTGCCAGGAATACTCGTCGAGAAAACGCCACTAATTGAAAGTCGCTTGCCGCGCGTCATTTTAATGATGTGGTCGCGGATTTCGCGAGACTTAAGTGCAACTATCACCGACCTACCACGACCTGCAGCGTCAGCCTGATCGATGGCTGAAATGGAACCCGGCGCGGCATCACGCGCCACCGGCGCACCGCGCGCCGCAACATCGGGGGTCACGAGAACGTCGGAAGTCAACTGAGGAATTTCGAGGGCACGAAAAACACTCGCGACTAGCTCACTAGATGTCTCAGTGATAGAAGATGGGATGCCAGAAATTATAATATCCGACGTTCGAGGGACCCGCGACGCAACAGCCAACCTATTCTTGTTATCATCGCGGGCATGCGGGACCGACTGAGCGGTCTTTAAAGCTTGGACATCACGTGCCAGAGCAGAGTTTTCCTGTTCAAGCTTGTCAATGCGCAGGGTGTTCTGAGCAACTGTGTCCGCGATACAATTCAGCCTGCTCAGTTTTTCGTTAATCTCCTTGTTTGTTTTCCGCTGACCTTCCATAAAAGCTGAGAATTTAGCATCAGAATCTCTAATTTGCTCACACAGACGACGCAACAGCTCGTTGGTTGTGATGTCAGTTCGTGGTTGAGTGCCAGTGCCCGCGCCCGCAGGAGTTGCCATGCTTGCAAAATCAAATCACGCGGTATCATCCACCTCAGGAGTGGAAGGTGTTATTAATGAGGCAGATAACGATTTGCAACAAGTATCCGCGTACTTAGTAATGGCATATGGCTTGATACAGCCTGGATGGAACACTCTCTTGCACTCGCACTCAACCAATGTAGTCGCAATCGACTTTCTACACCTGACGCATACACGTGATTCCATAAGTTGTCGGTAAATACTAGTCGCTTAATTGAAAGTCGGTCGTAATATGAGATTCGATATAGCCTTAATGCACGCGAGCTATTAGTTCAGGGCAGATAGTCCAGCAAAGGCATACACAGAAGAATGCGCACCAGAGGTCCCCGCCGTCGCACAACACGCAGAGTCCCCGTCCTCACCACCAATGGTGGAACCAATCAGGAGTCAGACCGGGGTGTCCCAACTCTCGCTAGAAGAACTCCAACAGTATGTGATTCGATACGAAGCACTACATGCGTGCCAACCCAGACAGAAGTACACACAGGCTCACACACACAGTGCAGAAGGAACAGGTCGCAGAGCGCACGCGCAGCAAAGATCCGCGCCGCACGCAAACAACTCGGATGTTAGGTTAGAGTACACAAACAGACCTATCACCAGAATATCAAGCATAAAGGTGACAAGTACGGAAGAAATTGATGACTGCTCACAGAAAGCAGCTAAAAACCTGCATATGCCTGTAACAAAAATTGCCCGAAGGCAGCTTGCGGCAGAGATGTGCTTAATCAAAGAAGGAGCGACAGAACAGACGTGCACGCTGTACTCACCGAAAGAGAGAGAGAGAGAGAGAGAGAGAGAGAGAGAGAGAGAGAGAGAGA
>NW_020224521.1:0-6355 GCF_003070985.1 Temnothorax curvispinosus
GTCGACACCGAAACTTTGGGTGTCGACACCAAAATTTGAGGGTTGACACTAATGCTGGGTCTACAATGCGAGTCGCAAAGTCGTGAGTCGCAAGAATTGATTAATCACAGTCAAATTTGAGGAGAATAATCGACTGTGATTGGTCAATTCTTGCGACTCACGACTTTATGACTCGCATTGTAGACCCAGCATAAAAGTTGAGTGTCGACACCGAAACTTTGGGTGTCGACACCAAAATTTGGGTGTCGAGACCAAAAGTTGAGTGTCGACACCGAAACTTTGGGTGACGACACCAAAATTTGGGTGTCGACACCAAAAGTTGAGTGTCGACACTAAAACTTTGGGTGTCGACATTCAAATGTCGGTGTTAACACTGAAAATTTAGGCGTTAACACCGAAAATGGAGTGTAAACACCCAAAGTTGGGTGTAAACACCAAAATCTTGGGTGTTCTTTTCGTAAGGGGAGACCCTGAAAGAAGACGAGTTTCGTAAAATCGTCACATTCGTAGTGAAGGACTCTAGTTTGCGTCGAATATTTTGTCTAGAAGCGACCTCACTAATGAATAGCCGCGAAAATCGATAACCGTTGTGACGTAACAAATGTCACGTCCCTCACCTCAGATGGGAGCTCGGCCGAGGGAGGCGTCAGGGATGGTGCCTCCGCCCGAGGCGGGCGGAGAGCGAACATTTGGGTTAGGCTTAAGATCTCTTGCGAGCGTTACAGGTCGAGGGAGTGCGGAGCAGATGGCTAGGGTCACGGAATTGTAACGGCGTATGCCGCACCGAGGGACTTACGGCTGGAAGCAGGGAGCTTCCAAGGACGGACGGTCGACGGACGGGTCACGCTGGAGCCCACAGCCGGAACAGCCGCTGGCCTGTCAAAGCACCCACATAGCCCGCACAACAGCAAGGCAGCCCGGAAACGGAGGACCCGAGAGGGGGGACGCCCCGACGAAGGTCCCCGTCGAAGAACGGGGTCACCACCGGGAAACTGCCACCGGTCGACGAGCCATGGCCCGTCCAGCCTGGCCGTCGAGCAACCGGATGATGAGTCGCGACCTGGACAGCCGGTCTCACACAGGCGGGCCTTTAAACCATCGCCGGCGGACGACAGCGGATGCAAGGGGCGCCCTCGCAAGGTGCGGCGATCGCCTAGAGGGATCGCTGGCAGGCCAGGGCGCAGCACCGACCAGGTTAGGGAAACCGGCGCGCGCGGGCCCAGCGTGGTCCCGCAGGACCAAGGAAACGCGACTGTCGTGCGAGCCACCATCCCGGCAACATCCAGCCTTGCGAGCCGAGCGACGAGCTCCGGAACTGGAAGAATTTGTAAGGCCACTGCTCAGCCCTCCTCGAAGTAAAATCGCGGTAATACCTAGGCCCTCCCGGGAGTCGCGTTGTGCCGCGGTAATGTATGAGATCCGCCGTAATTGAAGAATATCGAGTGCCATACCGCGGGAGGGCCCGTGGCGCGTACTCGAATTCTGCTTGTTCGCCGTGGAACACGCTATCTTCCACATGTTATCTGCCTTAACCGAAATATAATTTTATGTTTTCTGTTATTTGAGTGTGATGATTGCGCTACGCTCCCTCTCCTATTCCACCCGCGGTTAATCAAAGAAACCCACGCCTGAGAATACTGCGATCTCGTGAATCGTGGTGCGAGGAATCGCACCTGGCGCCCAACATTACATCTTAAGAATACTCAGTCGAGCCACTATCGGGGTTTCGGAGAGAAATATCGCGAATCAAAAAAAGGATCTTTAGTGAAGAAAACGACGGCGCGCTCCTCTACAGCCGGCGAGACCGGGAGAACATCGTCGTCGTCGTCACACCGTATCTAGCTCCCCAGGATAAGTGAAAACTTAAAATCTACCTCTTGGGCGAAAAACATCTCGCCCAATAAGAAATCCGTTAAACAAAAATTAGAAACATCCCGCCAACCAGAAGTTTCCAAAACGAAAACCAGACACCTCCCACAACGAAATCCACCTTCTCCATCCTTGGAACTTTTCTATAAAAATCGCGACATCACGGGACTCCTTCTCTTGGTTTGGCTCCTTTTCAGACAGTTCACTTCTTCGCCTCGGTTCATTTCAATTTACTTCGCCTCTCTTCCGTTCTACAAACGGTATCACATTCAAATCCGATCTTAAGTTTAAGTTAAATTCTGTGCGTGAACTTGAACTCATTGAGTATCGACGAGAGGCTATCCACAGGGCCCAAGGAGATCCAGCTAGCCTACTTCAATTCGATCAGCGCCAAGTAGTAAGTCGTATACACACTCCTTCTTATTACCCTTATTTTCTTGTGTTCGGAAAGTCTCTCGGGTACATGCTCCTTCAAACCCTCCAACCCTTTTTGATTTCTCATTACTTCCGAATTAGCTGATTTATCGGCGGACTCGGAGTAATCTCTTTTCCCTATTACTTCCGAATTAGCTGATTTATCGGCGGACTTGGAGTAATCTCTTTTCCCTATTACTTCCGAATTAGCTGATTTATCGGCGGACTCGGAGTAATCTTTTTTTCCCTATTACTTCCGAATTAGCTGATTTATTGGCGGACTCGGAGTAATCCTTTTTCCCTATTACTTCCGAATTAGCTGATTTATCGGCGGATTCGGAGTAATCTCTTTTTCCTATTACTTCCGAGTTGAATTATCAGCGGACTCGGAGTAATCTTTATTACTGTTGGCAAGGCCAGCAGACCCTCTCCCTTTAAATTAAAATCCTTCAAACCCGAGTCGGCTTCCCCGCGATTAATATACTACAGTAATTAACCCCACTAACTTATAGTGACTAACTTTTGGTCGGAACTATTGGTTTCCGAAATTAAAAGAAAAGATAGATATGCATGTTAAGAATTGTCTAAAGTGTATTTCCTATTCGCCTATTTCTGGGAAATGTGAAGGTTTTCTCCATTTAGTTCCTAAGGGTAATGTTCCATTTTCAGTTATATGTGTGGATCCTTTTGAACCTATGGATAAGCAACAAGCACCAAAGCGATATATTTTAGTAGTGATATAGATGCTTTCATAAAATTTGTAAAACTTTATGCGACGAAAACAACGTCTAGCAAGGAGGCTATTAATTGTTTCATGCGATATTTCGAAAACTATAGTAGGCCACATATTATAGTATCTGATCGTGGAACTTGCTTTACCTCGCGCGAATTCCAAGAGTTTATTGAGGAAAGTCATGTCAAGCACATAAAGATCGCTACCGGATCACCGCAAGCAAATGGTCAGATTGAGAGGATCAACAGAATCCTTATTCCGCTACTAGGTAAATTGTCACATGATACAGTAGACAAATGGTACAAATTTTTAGCTAATGCGGAATATTCTATAAACAATACTGTGAACAAATCTACCGGTGCAACTCCGAGCAAATTACTTTTTGGCGTAGAACAACGTGGAGAGCCAATCGATGATCTTAAAGAGTATTTACAAGATAATAGAGACAAGTTAGATGAAACCAATTGCGATAATTTAGATAAGGTTAGAGAAAAAGCTTCTATAAAGATTGAGCGTACACAAAAGTATAATAAGGAATACCGTGATAAGAAATGTAAATTAGCGTTCAAATATCATGAAGGAGACTTAGTTATGCTTAAGAATTTTGAAAACACTCCAAGTATTTGTAAGAAACTTATTCCTAGTTTTAAGGGACCGTATTCTATTAAACGACTGCGTAACGATAGATATCTTGTAGCCGATGTAGAAGGTTTCCAAAATACCCAAAAGCCGTATAAAGGTGTATGGCAAGCTTGTAAAGCCATAGTGGTGTAAGTCAAATTTTTTTTTAATATTGACTCGTGTGCATAGATGCAATTTATATATTGTATAAATTTCATCTATGTACACGATTCAATGTTTTAAAAAATTTGACTTACACCACTATGGCTTTTACTCCTTCATATATTAATATAAGAAAAAAAAGTATATCTCTCAAAGAGATTACTATTCTATGCACGCCAGTGATTTGAACCTTCCTAAAGCATACGGCCTTCCTAAAATCCATAAATAAAATGTACCATTTCGAATAATTGTTTCATCTATCAATACGGCTCTTTACCCACTGGCTTCTTTTTTACAAAAAATCTTGGCCAAAAACCTTCCTAAACCCAAAAGCTACGTGAATAATAGTTTTGAGCTGTGCACTGACCTTTCGAATTTAATGTTGGATGACTCTGAGATACTGGTTTCCTTTGACACGTGGTTTCGTTATTCACAAATGTTCCCACAGAATTATGGTGATTGAGGGCATAACGAGAAGATGGTTTATAAAACGGAAAACGGGATTACCGCTGAGGGAATGTGTTAAAGCCATGAAATTTGTTTTATCATCCACATTTTTTGTATTCAATAACAAAATTTACAAACAAACTTTCGGGTCTCCAATGGGCTCTCCTTTGTCACCTTCATCGGCTGACATTGTTATGGAGGATCTAGAGGAAGAAATCCTGAACATCTTGAGCACAATGGATATCCGACATTCTTTTTATCGCCGTTATGTTGACGACATTATAATGGCGGTGCGGAGGGAGAATGTTCTTGAAATATTTAATAGATTTAATAACTACCGTGACAGAATCAAATTCACTATCAAATACGAAGAAAATAGAAGTATTAGTTTTCTGGACGTTAAATTGATTGTAAGGGATAACATGATTGTTACTGATTGGTTTCACAAAAAAACATTTTCGGGAAGATTCTTGTCGTTCCACTCTAGTCACCCCATACAACATAACCTTGGGACCATATACAGTCTAGTAGATAGAGCAATCAGGTTATCCCATCCGGATTTTTTTGAAAAGAACTTATTGTTTATTATTAACAATTTGCTTGAAAACGGTTATCCTATGGATTTAATTTTCACTCATATCAATCTGAGAATAAAAAAAACTTGTTAACCAATCACTAAACGACAGCACAGAAGAAACAGAAACAAAAAAAAAAGAATTTCATTGTTCTTCCATACATTAAATCAATTTCGGAATTAATTGCTTCGAAAGTCGACAAATCAAGCACAACCATGGGATACCGTATCTTGAATAAACTCAGTAACATCATTAGGGTCCAAAAAGACAAGAATTCGTTGTTTATGAACAATAACGTAATATACAGGATTGATTGTAATAATTGCGATGCATCGTACGTGGGCCAGACGAAAAGGAAACATCAGACTAGAATTAGAGAACATAAGTACAACATCAGACTGAATGAATCCAAGCATTCGGTGGTAATAAATTATATTTTAAATTGTAATCACACTTTTGACTGGGATAACACAGGTATCTTAGATCATGAACCGAATTATCACAAACAAATGATCTCTGAAATGATACATATCAAAGAGCAAACGAATGGGATTAACTCTAACAAAGACACCGAATTATTGGACGAAGTTTATTTTGATGTCTTAAAAGAACTCTCCACGGTTAGCTAAAATTACAAACAATCCTTGTCCTCGTGTCAAGTTCATTCCCCTCTCAGTTCACGATAAGTCTTCGCACAGATCGGACGTGTTACACCGATACCATAGAAATATCGTTTATCATGGTTCCCGTCATCTCTGTACACTTAAGTAAGTCTTGGTTTTAAATTTGATATTATATCATCTCATTTAAATACTCATTTAAGTACGAGAGGAACCGCAGGTTCGGACATTTGGTTCACGCATTCGGTCGAGCGGCCGGTAGTGCGAAGCTACCATCCGTGGGATTATGCCTATGAACGCCTCTAAGGCCGTATCCTCTCTAGTCAAAGGTGGCAATGATATCTCTAGGAGTCTCCAGGACATCCAGTTGCCACTAAGATGGTTCAGAAATGTATGGCACCTATCAAAATTGTGGACTTGCATGGATCTCCACGGGACGGCGATGTATTTAATGAGATGGAAAATTAACTGGAGCATGACTGACTTGAGAAAAAAGCGTTCCATAATTTTAAGTTTTGACTATGTGATTGCGGCACGTCTACATGAGTGAATTATTTTGTTTTTACCCCGATTTATGTTAATTCTAATTATTCGTCTAATTGACAATTCTGAAGAGGTCCGAGTACGGTACGAAACGTCAATTTAATTAATAAATCTAGATACAAGTTAAAATTGTTATAACATCGATTAATTGCTCGTATAGTGGTCCTATCCCGTATTATAGCCTAAGAAAAAAAAATTATAATTTAAATTCTTAATACCTCATGTACCTACCTACATCAACAATAAGATACCTAATATTTATGGATATGTGATATGTTGAGCAGGTAAGGGTATGTTGGGCTATGTTAGGACGTGTCGGGGTATTTTAGTATTTGTGTGAGATGGGGGATGTGGGTGGAGTGAGTGAGGTG
>NW_020224522.1:0-3375 GCF_003070985.1 Temnothorax curvispinosus
CATACACAAGTGTTTTTTAATACAAATTGTAAATATTTTCTGATAAATATATATGTATGTTGTATACGTATATATATGTGTATGTTTTAGACAAATCTTAAAGGGATTTCTAATGGACCCTACATGGACCAACTAATGGCGTTTTCGATTTGCTACTCGACCCGACTCGGGTCGCATCAATGGACGTGGAATACATACATAAATATGTATGTATTCCACGTCAATGACTAGAGTCCTGTATACATGATGCGACCCGAGTCGGTTTGAGTCGCAAATCGAAAAGGCCATAAGTTAATCCAAAATTATATTAAAAAGATCTTACGTATGATCATTTTAGAAAGATTTAAATCTTTAAAGTTACGCTTATTTCTTTTTCCTGTCCAGCTAAAATTTTGGGCTAAAGTATCTGTCATTACTTTTTTCATAATATTTCGTATCATGGCATGTGCATCAACTCCACCAACAAGTTTAAAAACGTTAAGCTAAAAGAAATAAACAATATTAAAAATAATATTAAATTAATACAGATTTTGTTTAATAATTAATGACTTTTAAATAAATTTAGCTTTCTTTATTTTAACAATATGTAACAGAAATATGTTATTCATGAATTAATGATAAGAAATGTAATCAAAGATAACATTACATTGTTATATTACTCTATAGAAAAAGCATTAACATCTATAATAATATAATAAAAATAAGAAATCTTTATCACATACAACTGTATCCCTAAATTTGATTTCCTGTAATTGGTCTTCAAAGGATATTAACTCAGTAACTGTAGAAATCGGGAAATGGATATCGCATTCTTGGCTATCAAAATCATGACAGGAAAATTGAATTTTCTCTTCTAGCATATTAAATCTGTTTTCTATAATGCCTAATTTATACGATATTGAGTTCAATTTTCTTATAATCAGTTTCTTGAACTCTGGAACAAATATATATTATCTAATTACTGCTACTATTTAGTGCTAAGTATCATACAATAATTATACATATACTTTTTAAGTACAGGACCTTTTAGTAAAAAAAAAAGTAAAAAATATAACAATAATTAATTTTTATAATAAATACCATCATAAGTATAATTCTCGGCATTTTCAGAAAAATCTTGCATATGAAGGTTTGTTTTATTCGCAGCAATTTGCTTCTTGTTATTTTTATCTAAGCAGTAAGAAATTATTAATGATTTTTGTCGTAATAAGGGTCATAGTATTTTTAAATTTTAATTATAACTTACTATTACTGTTCATAGGATTAATAACATTTTTGTCATGTAAAATATTTGTAATATTTTGTGTAGGCTTCTCAATGTCTTTATCAATTGATAGAGAATTTTCTTTGTCAGGAAAAGGAGGCAGTATTTTACTTTGTCTTATATTTAGTTTATTTTTTTTATTTTTTAAACAGATGTCTTCTTCTTCTGAAGAAGAAGAAGATGATGATATTTGTCTCTTAGCTTTCTTACGTCTTTGCTTTTTTTTTTTTCAGTTAAACTATTTGATGACATCCCAGTGTCATCTATATTTGACGTGTCTTGCGCTACACTTAATTTTTGTAAACTTTGCTCATAAGTATCTAAATCATTAAAAACAAAAAAAATTATACAACAATTACATATATTAAATAATAATTTATATAAATAAAATTCTCTTACTTGCTCCACCGAAAATTCTTTTAATTGGTAACTCCTCCCAATCAGACCTTTCTCGAGGCATCTCTCTTGCTATTATAGCCTTGTTAATACGGTATTTAGTTTTCATATGTTTAGGCCATATACATGATAATTTATCAGTATTGTACCATACTGAGGGTATAATTTGTCCCATCATGCCCATCATGAAATTCCGCAATGATAAATTGATATTTATCCATTTTTCTATGATAAAATATTCCGTGATACATATCATGTGTAGTTTACATTATTGAAAAAAAATTATCTAACATACATAATCTAACATACATACATCTAATAATCTAACATACATAATTATATTGTATGATTAAGAGGAAATATTGCAAATGTATTTGAATGATTTCCGAAAGGAATTTTCCATGCTTTACCTAATAAATCTGTAACTGGCCATGAAAATATGCTATCATTATTTACTGTCATTACTTTTATATTAAAATCACTGGATTTGTATGGTAATTCATATACATCTTTTATGTACTTAAGTTTCTTACCAATAAGAAAAAAATCTTCATTTCTTTGCACTACATTTAAAATTAATACATATTGACCGCTTTTCAAAAGACAACAATTATTATTACGACCTTTACAATTGATATTGAACTTTCCATTTGACATCATCAAATATTGCGATTGAATATTATAATTATCTGGTACTGGACCATTGTTATGTAAATATTTATATGAATTTAATGTTTTATTATTAATATTTGACAGAAAAGAATTACAATTTTCAATTTCATTATACCTTTTATATAGTTGTTGCAGCGGTTTTTCATGTTTACGTAATTTTTTTTTTATCGACATCATGTAGTTTTCAAAGCGGAAAGCACTAAAATTATCTAACGGACCATATGTTCTTACGTCGGAACATAAATGTAATAAGTTATGTATGTTATGCGACATGTAGTGCGTACCATATAAAATTTCAAATGACATGACAAAATGATTAAGTAACGATTCAGCAAAATTTATTAATTCCTCATTCAAATTTGGACGTATAAGAATTGTAACAGCTATGTGTAGTGTGAGAAAATTAAGATATATGTCTTGCTTTAATACATGCCTTAATACAATGGGTCCTGTGTATAATAAAAAATTTCGAAACTCTACTGCTTTCCATTGCTTGACATCTTTTAACGATCTGGGTTTTCTAACGAAATCGTTCGGTGTTGTATTTTTCAGCGAAATTAACAAATGTGATATTTTATTAATGGATCTGATACTTAAGCGTACATAAAGTGGACCATTTATCCAAAGAAGGATTATTTTTTTGACAACGCCTAAAGGTATAAGATGCATATAATCTAGTGGTGTGTTACTTATTGGCAAAAATCCAGGAATATTGTTTAATATAGAATACCCACTTTGAAAATCTTGATAAGCATTAGCGGAAAATAGTTCATCTTTTCTAGAAGGATATAATGTTTTTCTATATGGAAAGCAAACTCTACCATTTACATATTTCCCTTTAATTACACATTTTGTACAGCTGTAAAAACCGGTATGGCCTTTTATACACAACACAAAAGATTTGGCGGGTGCATCACAAATTAAAGCAAACAATCTAATTTTGATTATGTTTCCATTATAGATATAACCATTATTAATAAAATTAATTAAATCGTCGACTAAGGGTTGCAGGAAAACATTAGAATCTGTGGGTTTTTTGTAAC
>NW_020224523.1:0-21932 GCF_003070985.1 Temnothorax curvispinosus
TACTACAGAAAAATCTACTTCATCCAATCTCTATATATTATGCAGACATTAATTTCCGACTTGACGAAACAGTAAATATCACAGACTTCCTTAAATTTCTGAAGAAAATGCTGGAAACTGCACAGGAATTCTGTGGCTTGTTTGGGGTAAAATATTAACTAAATTTAATACTCGTTATTAAAATTTAAATTTATATATCGGGTGTATCATTTTAAGTGATTCAGCTGAATATCTCTTGAAGTAAAAGAGATTGGAAAAATTGTTTCAGACAAAAGTTGTTTACTTTAAGAAATATTCAGCTGAATCACTTAAAATGATACACCCTAATAAATCTTACATTTGGAATATTTTTAGAAACATACAATATATGCGTGCTTCTACCATGCTTCCAATGCAGTCTAATTTCCGTCAGCAAAAAAATTAATATTTCGCTATAGATTATTTTTTCGGAAAGATTGCTGCGGTATATATTAATTTTCTTTGCATCTCAGAAACTTGAAGAATTTTATTAGACGTTCTAGCTTCGAAATGTATGATGTTTGACTTAAATAAGTCGTGACAAAACAAAATTAATAAAAATTTGAAGACTCTTCAGGATATATAATTCAGTTCTGATAATAGCGCATATATACTTCAAACAATAATCCGTCTATATGAAATGTAATTTCCTACAGCACAATGACATCAATTTTCCAGCAAGATAATGGTTATGATACGATCATAGATCTACATTGTTAGACGAGTACAATAGAATAACAAAGATAGATGGATAGCTCGATATAAATATATTTTTTTTAATTCCGACTTGCAGAACAACATTCTTTATTCCAGTACCTATACACTGATATAACAACATAACCACAGACTAATGGATTTTCCTGACAGAACAAACAAGACTAAACCTCACTTTCTAGTTGAAATATATCCACAGCAATACCAAGTAGAGGAATTATTTACAAGCCTTTTCTCAATTAAGATTAATGCAATACAACATTAACAAACGAGAATTTTGTTTAAAATGGACTTAACGTGTATGTTTTTGTGCGCATTTCATTATATCGCGTATATCTATAATTTCTATGTTCAAATCTTCGCGTGATTATCACTATTAGGCAACCATCTAGACTAACTAGACTGATCCGTTAATATTTCACTCTGGAATCATGCATTAATGTAGCATCGAAGCGAGTCTCATTTGTGAAACATGCGAATAATAACCGCATAAATTATGCGAATGCATCTCTCAGGCATGTGTTCTCTCTCTTTTTTTTAAATACAAGATTAGTTTCTATAAATAGTTTTACAAAAATAGTTTAAGAGTAAAATTAATTAATTACGGTATACAATCGGTGTCACAACAATCGGAAGTGGATTCATATCGAAAGCGATACGTAAAGGAATTAAGCTACATTCTACGAAGTTGTCAGTTGCTGAAGTGGATTGGTTAGTTCCGAGCTAACGGCTAATGAAGCGGCGTGGCAAAACGAATGCGTCGAATACGGGTTTGCGACAGACTCTACGATCAACAGTGAGTATCGCGTCGAGAGTCCCCTCGACTCGAATAATAACGTCTCTCGAATGCGACGTATATAGGTACACGCGTTTCCTTATGAGGAGGACGATATCCAACGCGGAATTTCCAATTAGAGCAACTTCGTCGCGGAGAATCGTTAACGAGTTTTGATCGAGAAACCATATCGATTACGCGGAAAGCTTTAGAAGATTTATGTGTGGTGCATCCGACGTTGAGACTTTACGTTATTATTACGCCACGTAGTCTTTATTTAGCTCTTATTCTTTTATCTAATTCCGTTTAATTATTTATCGTTTTTCAATGATGCATAAATATAAGTGTTATACAATGCTATATAATGCTTATTTCATATCTTACAATTAGTTCAATTTTAATTCATTAGCAGAATTTTAATGTGTCATTCGATTACCAAATTTTTTAATGTCGAGAATTATGATATTATAAATAAAAGACACAAGCGCTTTTTATCGCTTATTGCATTTTCCACCCCGCGTATTATAAATATTTCTATAATTGTTATGTCGCCGAGAGAAGTTTGAAATTGATTGACATAAGTTTAACGTAAGTCTATGTAAACTTTATATCGTGCACTTTCGCGTAACAAACTCGACGAATAGCGCAATTAAATTCGCGAAAATGTTTTTACATGTACGGTGACGAGAGATGACGGGAAACGCACTTTCTCCTATACGAAGGTGTGAAGAAGGATACACTTTATAAAGGGGGTACATCGATGATAACACACGACAAGGCTGTTTTCTAGGGTACGGCAGGATCGGACCACCAGCCTCGCTTTCTAGTTGTGCCCGACGGGCTCTCGCGGGTTTGCTCTTGTAATATCTTATTACACGATCACTGCGTGCCTTGGCGATGTATGCGGCGGTGTATACAGGATGTTCCAAAGTAGATGCGTTTCAGTATATAATATAGCAATCTCCAAAAGTTATAATTTCGTAAAGAGACTTTGAACTTTACTTTAATCAATAAATGATCAAAGATTATTATGATAGAAGCACTATAAAAAGTATTTTGAATTATTGGAATTATTTTTTTTTTTTTAATAGAGCGTGTCAATTGCTTGACAGGAAATTAAGAAAATTAAAATATTTCGTGTTTTTCTGTATTGCTAATATAAAAAAAGAAGTATGAAATACCAAACTAGCATAATTAAAGATTGAGAAAATTAATTATATAATTTCTTCGTGAGAAATTATAAAAAATAGATTATTAAAAATAGAAGATAATATCTTACGTAAAAATATAAAGTCTGAAACATTTATTAATTATATCCATTTTATTAATCATTCTTATATCTTGTCGAAAAATTAGATTAAATTTTAGAAACATTGCTTTTGCTTATCTGCGATCTATTTTTCTAAATATAAGAAATGTAGTCAGGAGTGAACGCGTGGGTTAATGTCCGTCGATTATCGAAGCTGCATGCAGTTCTCACATGGGCGGATCGTTGCATATCGTTCCCGTGAGCCTGTACGTTGTGTCCGCGTGTATACGGAGGACCACCGGCACTCTGTATGAAGTTATTATCCTCGTCTTGGTTCTGGTACGACGGCCACGATGCACGCACGCACACCTCTGCGTCAGGAGAGACCTGACGCAAAGCGTGTCGATCCTCCCTCGCTCAACGAGCCTGCTTCGCGTAAAGGGAAAGAGGAAGAGGCGTGGGCAGCCCTTGAAGTCACGTACTAGACCAGCCGCGATTGCCGGTATTAATATCTTATTACGGGATTATCGACGTGGGGTTTCGCACACGCGGCCGATCCGCGCCTACGAGCGCTCGAGAATCCGTAGAAAGAGGCTCGCGCGACATGCAGATTTGTGCCGGGTTGGCTCGCCTCGACTCGACGGTATTAAGCATCGAATAACCGACTGTCTGTCTAGCTTCGTACTCTCAGGAAAATCCAGGTATCCGTGACCGTATTGTTACATCGATATTTTGAGACTTACATAATAGCCACGTTATCCGTTCGAAGACCAGATAAAAGACTCTCACATATACGTCAAATCCCATTTGTCGGTCTTAACGCGCACTCACGCGTTTCGCCTTTTCTAGTCTTTTCCTGTGGTAAATACTCGTCCATCGTGCGATAGCGCTGGCTCTATGACGAAAAAGAATCATCACCTCTTTGAAATATCCTAGTCGACCGAGACCGTATCCCTCGCGCGCTACGGTCAAAACTTCTAATTACAGACTTGGTGCCGAGGAGATATCGATTGGATCTCTCGAAACGAGCGGCTGTTGAGACAATCGCGTCGAAACGCAGCGTTGATCTAACTCTCGTCTAGGCTAATGACTATCATCGAAACATCTGCCTCTATAGGCGATGCTGCTAAGTTCGAAACGCCGCTTTCCCTTCAGAGTCGTAAAACTAGACGGTCGAAATAATAATCAATGTAAATTGCCAAGGTACAGATATTAAAATAAAAATCGTTTTATTAAAAATTCCATTGAATGAGTGATTCAAAAGTTAATCAAGATGGCTCAATGAAGAAACTTCTATTTCACAGAAAAATAGTTTTCTGAATTCTACACTTTTAAAATAATATCTCGTTTAACCTACTCGGATGCTAATCCACTAAAGAAATCATAAAAGAAAGATCGTGATATCGTCAAACATATTTTAGAGAAGTCTAACTACTATCCATAACTAATTTACACTGAACTTATGAATGTACGAATCGGAGAACATACATAGCTTTATGGATCGATCAGATCGTAAGGCGTCGGAGAATTACGCGACACGATGAAAGCTTTTAACGTGACGAGAAGACAAAAAGCTCGCACGCGCGAACGCGCGCGGATTACGAGGAGAGAGAGAGAGACGGTGAGAGAGACGAAACGGAGCCGAACGCAGAGTTCTCGTTTCCTCGCTCTACCAATCTTCTACCGGGCGCTTAAAGCTCTACGATGCTTACCGCGGAATTGGTAGGCCATAATAAACCCAGATCTGATTACCCCGGGATTGCTTGATTTGCATCAAGCTACGATTCACCGAGAACGAGGACGTCTCGGTGCGGCGCCGCGCCGAGCCGAGCCGTATCTTGAGGCGCGCCGCGACTAGATTGAGAAGCACACGAGGGTTTCATGCATGTCATCAAGTGCTTCGCATATTTCGCTGGGCACACAGATGCGGGGAACTCACTTTGATAGAGCTTGCTGATGGAACAGCGACAACAATGGGAACTCCACGCTCGCCGATTTCTATAGTCGGAGAATCGCGAGCTACTTCCGCAACGTAATCCGGCGAACTAATCAGCGTATGGCTTTATTTAGGGGCAGCGTTCGTCCTGATTTTCGAGGACATCGTTATCGGCTATGCAAACTCTACTAGTCATGCATGATCTCAAAGATAATCTAGTTATGCATATGATGTTTGCAAAAAATTTAATTCTAATTATAAAAAAATTTATATTAACAATTATATAGTAGTAGATTTAATACCGGCAATACAATGAATGAATTTTAAAAGTTTAAATTTTCGAATTTCAAAGATCGATTTTTCTATGTAATATCTTATCTGTCTTTCATCATTATTTAAATTATGATTGACAGAGATTAATTTATTTTGGAAAATAGCAAGTAAATTAAATGAATTTTCTACAGGACTTTACAGTAATTTATACGAATATTAATTTACATTACGTAATAACTATCATGTCGGCATTGATTGCATGATTAATAATTAAAAATGATCACGTCCTTTCACAATAATTAAAGACAATCTCGTTCATTTACTTTTATTAAAATTTTGCCTTTTTACATATATATCGCAATTACAACAGTGCGAAACAAGCTACCGTTTTACATAGATTCGATTTACCTGTCGATATAACGAGGAAGAATTAATTACACTAATGAACTGCTAGTACCTGTATTCGCGATTAATCATGATACGCGTATAGAACTGACATAATGTGGTAGATGAAGTAGAAACTTGCCGCGTGGTGCAGCCATTGCCAGGCGCCTGTTGCCATGATCGCTCATCATGCGCCCAAATATCGAGGCAAACCCATATCACGGGGGAATCCTGCTGCATTATTATACCGTTCAAGTTTCACCCAGCTTGTGCGAGACAGTGAACATACCAACAGGTAGATATTTCGCTGAATTCAAATGCTTCACAGAATTCTAAAATCCAAAAATCTACAAATCTAAAAACTTGTAGTAGAAATAAAAAACGTGTAAAATTATCTATGCAGTTTTTAAATCTTATTTTAAGTTTTTTAATTTAAATTTAACCTTCTCATATTTTATCTTGAATCCGAGACACTTTGAACTTTCCAAAATTTAAGGAAATTTAAGGAAATTTAAGGAAATTGTAAAAAATATGCTGGTATATCTAGAATTCGAAATCTCGTTAATTTAAAGAAAATAGTATTTATAAAATTTAGTTTGAATAATCTATTATTTAGAATTCTTATTTTTTTAAACTTCAAAATAGTAAAAATTTTAAAATCTCTTGCGATAGTTAACAGAATCAGAAAATAGTTTCCACTTTGAAATGTTGAAATTCTGAAAAGCGTTCTGATTGCATCGTGAGTTGGAAACCTTTAACGACAGCGTCTTTCTAAACATAGGATACTCGTGTTGGATAGAGCCACTCGGTATAAACTGTTTGCCAGCAGATATTGAACCCGAGGGAGACAGAAAGGAAAGGTAGGCAAACAATCAGCCTTCTGGACGTCTTCGCGATAGTGTCGAAAGGTCGGATATATCCACTTGCAAGATCGTTTGCGCAAGAAAACGCCGGTAGTTGATGTTAATTCACGAAGTCAATCCGGGCAAATTGTCGAGCCCATTAGTCGCGCAATTTGGAACCTTTCCCGGTATGGAAATGGTCTGTTTACAAGATCATGGCTGACATAGCTTAATTTAGCAGTCTGCACCGAGTAAAGACGTAGCCGAATCGGAATTCTATTCGTGTCGCAGTAGCCAGGATCCGTTGAAGGTTTCGACCAAGACGGAGAGATCCGTGGCGCGTAATCGCCGCGCTAAAATCCACCGCGAAGCTCTTCGACGATCTTGCGGGCTCGTCCCGGGATTACCAGCTCGTCCTATGGAATTTTTTGTTGTTCCCGCTTGAAATCCCTCGAAGCGTGAGAGGATTATTTAACGAAGATTACGCTAATCGTGGTAATGAAGATCATTTCGCGATTAACCCTTTTTCTTTTAGCCGCTGGTTGTCGCGAGTCATATAATATTTATTTGCTACAGTTACGAGGAAAAAATATATATTACAAAATTGCCTAACTCAACCTAAGTGATGTTATTTCAAAAAAATATATAAAATCTTTAAATTACACCAACTACAAAGAGAATATATATATTGCTTTGAAAAATAATTGTAGTGCAACTACTCTTAAAAAATAAAACAAAATTGTGTTACCTAACTCAACCCAAGTGGTATGTATTTTTGTATTCCTGAGGGTCTTTCTATCAACCCAATAAGTGGTAGTAGTTTTAATTCTCCTTGATAAAATTATAATATTACAAAGAATAATTTTAATTACAAAGAATTAAAGAGGTAACATTATAAAATAAAAATATTTAATTAAAATAAAATTGTTCGGATCCACGCACAGTGGGGCCAAATCCCAAAAAGCTGGCCAAAAGTCGAAAAAAAATATTTTTTCTAGAGACTTTTCAAAAATAACACAGAGTTCAGACGCGTGTAGAATCGCGAAAAGTTAACGGATTTGGATTCTGCAAAATGGATTCTTTTCCAGAAAGTAAGTACAATTTGAATGTGTTGCTCGAAATTATTATTAACAATGTATGAAATAGTAAGTCATTAATAAAAGTAGTAGTATTTTTCTTGGTCACGTTCTGAAAAGTCATGTTAGAAAAAGCAATAAGTCAAAACCGTTGTTGACCCCGGCTAAAGTACCAGTGATCCTTACCATTTCCAAACGAAAATTGTTGCTTAGACATTTCTTTAAAACATATCCAAAAATTAGCTGCAACTAGCTGCGACTTCGGTTTCGGTTATAATTTTTATGCTATGATGTGTGCACTTTCTGCAGTTTTTCGTAATTTTCGCGTCTGAAATATTGTTTATAGAAAATTGGTAAAGATAATTCTTCTATTAATATTATTTTTCCATTTTCTACAGAACCTCTGGATAATACCGAAGAAATTTCTTTCCCGAGAAAGGAAATTTTCATATTTGTAAAATCGGTATTGAACGGAAATATCAACGTGGTCACTGACATTGTTGAAATGGAGCTGTCAAAAATGTTGACGCATCCATACATTTTGCCGAAAAGTTTGAAAGATGCCATGGGTAGATTGGTAACGGAATTCAAAAAGAGGTGGCAACAAGTGAGCAGGAACGAAACCAAATTCTTCCAAAAATTCGACGAGTGGCTCAACGTTCCTGTGTCTTTCACAATTGAAAGTGAAGGTTTGAAGACTTCCACGAAAAACACAATGAGGCGTCCTTCTACAAACTGAGACAATTTGAGTGATCGGTCAAAACGGAGGAGAACAGAAAATTTGCGTACACAGACAAGTACTGAAGAATTGTCATATGCCACTCAAATGAGTCTTCGAGCTGGGAAATTAGATGCAGCAAAAATTGTTCAAGATGTGACATTGGGAAGCCCATCAAAAGCTAAAAAGTATAAAAAATCTATAGATTCGATTTCGGAAATCACTCTTTCTACTGATGCTGATGCTGATGCTGCGCTGTCACTTATAATTGAACAAAAATTATCAAAATCTCAGTATCAGGGACTTCGTAATATAAGCAGAGAAAATAACTGTACTTTATTTCCGCCGTATAAATTAGTATATCAAGCGAAGTTAAAATGTTATCCAATTAAATCAGATATCACTGTAACTGAATGTAGTGCCGAAGTAAAACTGCAGGTTTTACTGAACCACACAACTGAAAGAATCTTGTTAACTCAAATAGATGTTATTAAGAGTTTAGTTTCCGAAAAAGTTCGTAACTTGAATTTAATATGTAAGTGAGGTTGCGATGGCACTTCTGGCCAAAATACATATATAAGCAAAAATTTACCAATGATGATGGAACCAAATCCGATGCTAATATTCTTTTCACTTCAATCGTTCCACTACAGCTTGTATCAATCAACCAAGAAACAAACGTTACACTTATTGTATGGAAAAATCCGAGGCCATTATCTCCCCGTTTTTGTCGACCAATTTAGGATTCAATTTTTTCACAAAAATACTGAAACCACCCTTAACGAAATAAATTATATTAAACAGCAAGAAAGTAATCTTGTCGCTTTCCAAAGCGTTATAGACGGAAAAGAGATAAATGTTTCTTTCCAACTTGCTTTCACTATGATCGACGGTAAAGTTTGCAATGCAATCACGAATAATGCATCTACTCAACGTTGCTATTTATGTAAAGCAACTTCAAAAGACTTTAACAATATCGACGCAGTTATAAAAAAGGAAGTCTTTGAAGATCATTTACAGTTTGGGTTGTCAACTCTGCATGCGTGGATACGATTTTTCGAGTGTTGTTTGGATGTAGCGTATAAACTTGATGTTAAAAAGTGGCAAGCACGTGGTGATAAAGAGAAGGAACAAATAAAAATCCGCAAAAAAAATATACAAAAAGGTTTCCGTATACGATTAGGTCTTATAGTCGATCAACCAAAGCCTCGGTTTGGTAGCACGAATGACGGGAATACCGCTCGACGATTTTTTGAAAACTCAAGCACTTCTGGTTCTATTACGGGTGTAGATGAAGATTTGATTAAACGGTTTCATGTTATATTGCAAGCAATTTCGTGTGGCCATGAAATTGATTTAATTAAATTTCAAGATTATGCTTTACAAACAGCTCGCAACTTTGTACAATTGTATCCATGGTTTTTTAAGCAAAAATTTTTTTTTCAAAATTTTATTAATGTGGTTAAATAGAGATGTTTTTACCATAAAACTTTTATTTGAAACATTTTTTGATATCTCAAATATTTTTCGAGATATATCGAGAAAAGCAAAAAACCGCCTGAAAATGTACCTGAAGATGTAATAAAACTCTATTCACTTTCACATTAAATTGCACAAGATTCATGCTTTACTGAGCCTTCGACTTCCTTCCTCAAATTCCCTGCCTTTTCGAAACAAAAATAAATTTTTCCCTGGGGGAAGGTCCCAACCCGCAATCTGGATTGGAATCAAAGTCTGACGTCTGACACAAGCCATCACGTATAAAAAGCTCCCAGTTGTGATCGTCGCCGCGGGATCATCTCTTTTTCTTGTTATTAATCTTGACAACTTATAATACTATCACAAATACGATGGCACACTCGTCAGAACCAAGTCGCACCGCGGAAAGCATTGAAGAAAGGGTACTTAATATTATCCATTCAGACCCGCATGTGTCGGTTGATATAATTACCAAAATTATTCCAATACCTAGCAAAGAAGTTTATAAAATAATAAAACGCTTAAACCAGCGTATAGAAGCAGGGCGGTTCATACCGTAAAAAACTTGGCGCTGTACCATTTATTGGTTCATCAAATATACTTACATATAGAAATATTGTTAAAAATACATAATTTAATATTTGTATAATCTTATTCACGATGAAAATCTGTGTACAAGCATGCCAACGACAACAGCAGATGCTCCAAGCAAAGTCCATAGTATTCCTTTAGCAATTTTATTTTTATTTTCTACCTTTACATCCTTTGACGGCTTATCAAGTTCTTTACTTATACCCAGCATTTTAGCATATAGAGACTTTTCTTTCTCATTCTGTTTTGACATTTTTTTCTTTTAAACTCGCCAATTCTAAATTTACCGACCACGATTCTGGATTTATCTTTATATCACACGTGCATGGAAAGTGGCCCATTCTTCGCGCGAAATTCCCCACTCGAACCCGTGCAAGCTTGACGGACATTTGATTCAGACCTATCGGTCTAATCGGTAACGAGACTACGCCGCAACGAGCGGACCAATCCCGCCAAAAATTCAGCCAACCGCGTCGTTCCAGAATGTCCAGATAACGTATCCCAGAGGCACAACAATAGATACAAGATATGAGTCAAATAAAATGACACAAAATGTTAACTTGCCACGACAACAGCAGACACCAACACTGCTATCGCAACAACTGATGCATCAACAGCAGCATCAGCCGTGGCAACAACCAGGCGAGATGCAAGCAAATTTACACATTCATAAAGTTGAACAATTTTTACAAAATTTCAGACCATATACGCCCGATCAACAAAACCACATGAGTTGCAGATCATTGATGCAACCTGATCAGCATAAAAAAGTGATCGACGGAGCATTGGCGGATCTGTTGCAACAGCAGCAGCAACGCCATGCTGGAACAATTCCAAAAGCAGCAAGAGATTGAAAAGCTGCAGCGCCGGCTGCAAAAAGCCCATCTGCAGCAGCAACCCCTGCCGCAGCAGCAGCGACCGCTGCAGCAATCCCTGGAGCAGCTGCAGAATCTAATACAACAGCTACGGCAACTTGTACAACAATTGCAGAACCTACTGCCACTGCGGCAGCCGTCCGAGCGCCGCCGTCGTCACCAGCATGGACCCCATGGACGCCCTTGGTGCGAATAACAAATGTCGCCTTTCTTCCTATAACAAGTCTGTTCGAGATCGTGCAATTCGGTACGGAAAATCGCGTCATTTCAGCAATTCAAGGCATAAGGCCAGATATTCTAATTGCTCGCGCAACATGTATGCATGAAGGGAGGACGGTCGACGAGATTCAATTCCCACCGTGTCGTCTTAACCGCATTGCAAATCGCCTCTTCAATATTAAATTCGTCAGTATAGCATGGATCTTTCTTTCGCTCATATTCCAGAAAGTTCGCTAATCGCCAGCAAAACATTGCCACAGCTGACCGAGTGAACAAACAAAGTCAAGCTACACAATAGAAAGGTCCATGCTATAAACAAAAGCGAGCGCAAATAAGTAACGATCCGCGGATCGTCACGTGCAAACAGTGACGTCAGCGCGATGACGTAGAGCTCCGACGGCCAATCACCTTCCCGAAATTCGTAGAAATTTGTCTGGAGGGAGTTGCGCCTCGGAGGTGATAAAACGATCGCCGCCTCGGCGCGGGATCGATTCTCGTTCGTAGATCACCGCCAGTACACCGCTTTATACCGCTGAAACCGCTTTTCGCTTCGCCATCCGCATTTTCGCATTCGCTTAACCGCTCGCCGCCTTTGCCGCGCTAAAGTCTGTGCGCGCTCACGGCTCTTCACCTGAAAGAGACTGTAAAAAACTTGTAAATATCTGAGTTTATTGAACATTATTAAACGTTATTATTTTTTGTACTTGCTGCCTCTCTCCTTGCTTTTGTGGTCGTCCTGTTACCTCGCGCTATCTCGCGCAACCGCGTGCTCTCGAACAAAGCCGGCGTACACACTTTATACCTCCAAAACAAAAATTTTAATTATTTATATATTATTTAAATTATTATATTAATTATTTATATTATTTTATGTAACCTCAGCAATATTTAACTTGGTTCCAAAAATATCTGATTATTAGACTAGTTAGATATATAGAAATAATTAATTATTAGAAAAGTTACTAAGTTGTTTTTATTAGAACAAGAATTTACTGCAATGGAGCTCCGTCCTCGATACGTATACGTGTTTATTTTGTATAATAAAAAAGAACTACTGCGTGCGGGAATATCTCATTCCTGCACGGCCTCGAGTGAGAAATCTCTCGCGCGTGCGGAATCGGCCATCCGTCGCACAGATGGCGCGTGCGCAATAGGCCACTTTCCACGCACTTTGTAATATAAAATAGGGTGTGTAACACGTGCGGATTGAGAATTGGACACGAGTGCGGGTGATCGCACTCGCCTTCGGCTCGTGCATCCACTCCGTACTCGTGTTCAATTCTCAACTTCCCGCACTTGTTACACAAATAACTATTAGCGCTCCAAGAAAAGTTAGATAAGCCTTTCCATAGTCTCCTTGGATTTTGAATATTTTTCCTGTAAATAACACATATATGTAGAAAGATATATACTTTTATCATATGAAGTATGAATCAAGGATATTAAAAAAGTTGGTTTACAAGACAAAAAAAGAAAAAACTTTAGGCAAGATTTTTTACTACCTTTTCTGTACAGAGCTTTCGTATTGTTTGGTTGATACTTTAGAACTTTGTTTACATTTTCTAAAGCTGTGTTGTAGACATCAGTTTCAATTAATGCAGCTGCTAAATTGTTATACACCTTTACACAATCATCTAACAGAGCTTGCAGTTCAGTATCGCTAACCGTCTCTGTTTCTTATTTTTATTCCATCTTGTACCATTGTCTATGAGTAGATATTGTAACGCTCTCCGATAACATTGTATCGCGTGATTAACGTCTCTTCGCATAAAAAACCAGTTTCCACGTTCGCGTTTCTTGTTGCTTTAAAGAAATAAATTACAACATGATGCAAAGAAGTTAAAAAGATAAATCACGTAAAGCCTTATCTTTGAACAGCACTTAACTGCAAAAAATAAGTGACCTTCAATTATATGGCTCATAAACAAAACTATTACCCTATTTCTCTTCTTTGATTAATACTTAGAGTTTCTATCTCAGGCTCCTCTTTTATTTCCTTCAATTCAACCGTGTATGTAATAGTGGTGTTAGATGGTATAGTATAGATGCTGTTCGTGTGCCATACGCAAATCTAGGATTGACTACAATTTCAGCAATTTCACCCAATTTATATTAATATTTATTTGCTACAGTTACGAGGAAAGAATATATGAGAGAGAAAGAGAGAAAATATGCCTTTAAATTTATGAAGTGTTCCTAACTTTTCATGTTCTACGTTATATACGTCTCGCACATGTGAAAGTTACATGCGCATCATGGTAAAAGGGAAAAGCTCCGGAATACCACTCGCTTAGTAATTAAATTTAATTAATTAACTCGAAACTTCTCTTGGCTATGACCATGATCCGCTTTTCCGCAAACATTAAATACTCAGAAAGAGTATTTAATGTTCGCGAAAAAGTTTACATAGGCACCTACATAAAATTATGTTGCTTCATATATTCACGATTATGACTGTAAGACTGAATTGCACGTAAAAGAGATATTGTTAAATTGAATATATTAAGTGTAAAGAGCATATTTTGCTATAATATTCGCTATGCTAATATTTTGTTATCTTCGTTAGATAGGTTTACTTTTCAAGAAATAGGTTTACATTTGATTTACATTTATTTTAATATCGCCCGCGCTTTAAATTGACCATAATTTTTTATTATCTTCCTGTTTAAATATTCTATTATATTTAAATTTACTTTTGCCAGAAAGTATATTATCAATTCAAAGAGAAACTATGTTCTGTTTTCTAATTTGAAAACAAGCAGCACTGGGTCACAATTCACAATATTGCTAATTGTAAGATTCGCGATAGCACGTAATTGTATTTCGATAAATAACTCGAGCGAATAAATATAAATCAGAGCGTCTTGAAGAGCTTTTCGCGAAGCCGCGGAAGAAAGCTGAGAAGAGACGAAGAATAAAAAAAAATGCAACAGGAACGGCGGAAAAATGTAAATAGATACATGAATATCTGTTAGTAGTGGAATCGCGGAATGCAAATTGAAAAGAGAAAGAGAGAGAGAGGGAGAGAGAGAATGAGAAGCTTAAAAGCCGACTGGTGCATTGCAGTGGCCGGCCAAATTGATGATCGATATAGTACAGAAGGCGTCAACCCGACTTCCCCGTCGAATATACGGAGCCTTCGACTGCACGTAAAGCAGTTTTCACGTAATTGACCTCGTTTCATCGGCTGCCTTGAAAATCCACTTAAGCACGTCGCGATCGAAAGATTAACGATAAAAGGAACGACTGGTATCCTCCTTCGAGATGTCGCGCACCTTGCTGCATCTCGTTTCTAATATCTCGAATAACGTTGTATGACATAGACGCAAAAGAATTGTTACGTCCTCAAAGAAAAGAGAAAGCTAGGGTTTGCATAATTTCATACCTAAGAATCAACAAATAAAAACTCGATGCAATTCTATAGCTTAATATAATATAACTCTAATGCAAAATAAAAAAAAATAACATTTCAAAAAATAAGTGTTATTGCTTATTATCGAAAGCTGAATAGTTCTCTATTTCTTTTAATATTATTCCAATACATCTTTTCTATAGTAGGTACACCTAGCGATCAATTAAATATACACGCAATTTTTTAAACTAAAAGAAAAATCGCTATTTTACGATACAAATAACTTGCGCCTACGATCGCGATAGAGAGGTATAGATGAACCGATTTTGATGTCGCCATTAAAGCGGCGGAAAAACCAGCGAGCATATCGCCGATGTGAATAAAGCATCGGCAGAGGGGAGAGTACCGGTCGATGACTGGCACCACTTTCGCCAATAACCTTCTCTATTATGCATACCTGGTCTATAAAATCGAAGTATCCGCATCGTGGAAGCTTTTAGCCGCGTTCGGCGTCACGTAAAGACGAAGTAAAGACGAGCTTAAAAAAGTCTATGCAATTTTCCCCATTTCCGCAGTCGCGCGAGCGATCTTTTTAGCGGTCGTTAGGAAGGCGGCTGCTAATTAAGGGTGCATCGAAAAGTTTAGCCCGCCTTCGGAATGGACGCACTTACTTAAAAGAACGATACAAATCTTCCGCGCGTCCGTTTTATTTATTTCAAAACTCTCTGAACGCATAATGACTCCAAGCGGAAAGAAAGTTGCGCCTTTCCAAGCGAACAGAATTTTTACAAAGAGCCTCCAGATTACACGGAAATGCTACGAAAAATTCGATATTCCCTGCAACTTTTATTACATAATCAAAAGTTCGCAGGAATATAAAGTTATTAAAAAAATGTTTAATTCGCATCTCATCTGTCAAAATTAAAGATCAAAACCTAACTCAAGAAAATAAATTGACAATTGAAAATAACTATCATGTTTAGATACCTAACTCTCTGTTGTTTGCATTCGTGTACCTAGTCAGAATATACAATTATGATTATTCAGGATATTTCATCGTCAGAGATGTTACACTACTGATCTCGAAATGGAAGATGCCATTAAGTATACACGTACACGTCGACCCCTCATCCAATTCCTTTCTCTTGTCAAGCATCACCCCTTCACGCGCGAAATTTGCGGTATTGTAGAGGCGTCCTACTCGAACGCTAAACCGAGAATTCGCCCGACGAGGGTGCACGGTCCGTCGGGGCCACGGATATTTTCATGCAAATTGCGGATCTCTTTTTTTTGCACCAGCAACGCGGAACAATGGCGGTCGAATTCGTTCTCGCCGGAATCGCGCATCGAAACTGTCGGGATTAACGCAAAAGCGCCCCTTCGCTCTCGTGAATATAAACACTTCCTAAACGGGGATGACGGGGGAGGGGGGCGTTGATTCCTTCTCTATAGAGGATTTCGGTGTAATTTCACCGGTTAACAAGATCGTACACTCCGAATAACCATTGATTTGCAAACGTTTAATAATAATACATTACAACAACTATTAATCGAAACGAAAGAGTTTGTATAAAATCTGTGTCTCTTAATAGATCATATATTAATACTAAAATCCTATTAGTTGAACAACATTGACAGAAACGATGTAGAAAACGTTTAAAAATTTTACCTTTTCTCGTAGTCTTGAAGATGCTAACGTAACACTAATAGCGTTAACTTTTAATGCTAATTAAAATGTTAATTAATTTTTATAATTAGCAAAAATGCTCAGAATAATTTCATTAATTAAAACTTGTTAGCTCTACGTATCTATGATATGCGTGTATATACCCGTGTGAGATAAACTTCCTTCGGCTACGTTCCAGCCATATCCAATATTCCAAAGTTCGCAAATCCTGATACCGTCACCGCGATAATCGCTACGTTCCCCCATTATCGCAGGGCAACGATATAAAAATCGACGAGCTTCAAGGAGGTATTGAATACCAACGCCACAAGGTGCCGTTAAGGAGGTTGGCCGCAGGACTTTGAAGACTCCGCCCGATCCACCCTCATCGTCGTAAAGTTTATGCCAGCACGCCGTGCTGTATACTCCCAAGCCGAGTATTACGCTTTAAGTGTAATAGGACGGAAGCGGTTCGGATGTGGAAGACGGGTACGGCCCCCACTTTCTCTCTCGCAGTATGCGATGGGGTTGAGCATGTTACAACCACCGTGTCACGGCACGTAATTTCAGTCGGCTCTTTATGGTCCATCGACTAAACTTCGAAGGTGACCAAGTAACGCGTTCTAGAGTCGATTATGGCTGCTCGTTACACATACGACTACAGACACAGAGCGAAATGTCTTAATAAACCATATGATTGACAAGAATTGGAAATAGCTTAAAAGAGTTTAATCATGTCACGTTACACAAATGTATTCTTATATAATATATCGCTCCAATAATTGATTGATAAATCAATTATCATATGTTCATTGAATAAATAACCAATCGTCTTCTCAAAGTTTTATTTCATGTTTTAAATATCTTCCCCTTACTTACATCTTTTAAATATTATTCGTCATTAAGTCAATCTTTTATTTTTTATAACCACGTTGATATAATAAAGCTACGATGACTATGCAACCAGGTTAAAAATTTTATAACTTTGCCAGTTAACGCTTCTAAAGTTTCGAATGCACACAGAATTCTTGAAAAGTGCGGTGTGGAAACACGGATGCGCCCAAGGACTCAGCATCGGGGCCTTTTTCTTAACGAAACCTCGCTTTTTCCCGCGAAAACGCTCGTAAAAGCCGAGCGTTTAGTCGCGGCTAAGTTATCGTTCGTTTCGCCAATTGATTACATGAATTATAGATGTGCCCGCGCCATCCTTGTATCACGCGCACCATGGTCCGTACGTGGCTATCCTTTCACGGCTGTTAACGTCCGGGAAGAATTAGAGTCCGGCCGGTTTTAACCACTGTTCGCATCGGCTCGTAACTCACGTCGGAAAAATACGAGATTCGTGACGAGCCGGTTGGTCGTCGCGCGGCAGAGACACGATGAAAAAAAAAGAGGAGGAAGAAAAAAAGAGCAAAGGAAAACTCATGGAATAAAAATGCGCCGCCGATCCGAGCTGTCGTTATTACGATTCCCGGGATCTGCATAATGGCCGCGTATGCGAGACACGTCGCGATATTTCATCGTGCGCACACTTGGGAACGTTCGTGGAACATCTCACCCGGAAATGCCGTTCTCGTCGCGGTCGCAATCGCTACGCCCGTTACATCGCGATTAATTAATGCGGATGTTGTCGGGCGATCGGCCGCTGGCTAGCAATCGATCGACAGATTTTACTTTTTGACGGACAGCATGTCATCCTGATGTGATATACGAGGACTATTGTCATTTCACCCATTTCATCTCGAGTTTTTAGAGTGAATGAGAAAAAGAGAAAAAAGAAAAAGAGAGAGAGAGGCAAAAGCCTAAACCGAAATATTATTAAGTATTAATCATATTAATTTAAAAAAAAATTGCTACAGAGATAATATAAAGTCATACAGAATATGCAATATAATATGATAAATTTTTCGTAAATTCATCACGAAACTAAAAAGTGCGATAAAATTATTTCGCAATATTAATATATCCAAATATATTAAAGTAAAATAAATAAAATCAAATTCAAGAGATTTTCAGAGTAAATATAAAATATTCAAGTTATAACGTTGGAAACCTGAGGTCAGATAAATTCAAGGAGCATCACATTTTTTCGGAGATCGCACTCAATTTCACCTTTTATCTGGCGCAGTTTCCGCCGGGCAGAATTTTGCAGCACGCAACACCCGAAAGAGCCAATCGTGTCGCCGGTGCCGTCGGCGTTTTATTTATTTTTTTTTTTTCAAACGATTGCCAGTGCACGCGAGGATTGCTCGTAAAAGCGAGAAACGGAGGCTACCACCGATCTCGCTAATGACCGGGCGTAAAACGGTCCGTAAAATTTCACCCGTTATGAGAGAGTAGGGGGTTGCGCGCCGTTCTTCTCCGAGGGCGAAGACTAGTAGGATAAACCCGATGATTATTCGTCGCACGTTATTCGATACGTAGTTAAACGCGTCCCCAGACGAAAACTTTCGCGATGCTGAATTTGGTAGTAATGTCCAAACCCATTCTTCTCGTCCTTTTATTTATCGCAAATAAATAACTTCGCGTACGATTGTAAAATACTAATCGTATCAAATGGTTACATTGTTTTAATTCAACTAACGTATTGGAATGCGTTTCGATATTCACTGCAAGTACTGAAAATCAGAACACAGCTAGAGTAAAAGTAAGTCATGAAAGGGCCCATGAACAAAGATTGTCGTAAACGATTATGACAATCCTTGTGCTTTGGCCCAAAAGCTATTTTACAATAAGCTGCGATAATTTCGTCAAGCTGCTATAATTTCAATTTCATAAGATGTCGAGAAATTAACACAAGTGTGTAATCAGTGTGAAAAATATCTGCTGGACCGTCGGCCACCCCCAGTATGCCAGTCGGCCCGTCCAATGTTACAAGAGGTCGCACGAAATCCGAAATAAAGAACATATCATATGAATAGACAATAAAAAATTTCAGTTTACACTGCAAATTAAATACAAAATTAAAGTCTCCACCCTTCTCAGAAGATGTCAATAAAAAAGTAAAGTGGTGTCTAGAATTACACCCTGAAAGAATAGATTATGAAAGTAAAGACTACCTGTCTTATTTCTTACTGTAATTTCGTGCAGGAAGTCACAAATCATAAATGCAATATCCCAATTTGATATTATTAATGCTAACAAGGAAAGAACACACATAATGGAGCCGACTGATATACACAAATTTTTCAAAAATAAGATTTGGGGGTGTCGAAAGTTCGTCAGGAGAGACCCTTCCCCCGGCTGATGATGTCCCCGAACGGCCCTTTAAAAATTCGAAATCTTCCGACGCGACGACCCCCGTCGATGAAAGAGAGATTCAGGCGCACAAGTGCACCCCCGCCGAACAAAGTCGCCCGTCGTCCCCCCCCCTCCCGGCAACGTTCGAGACAGACACGACGGAAAAACGAACAAACAATGTGAACGTAAAAGACACGGATCATGAAACTATAGTACTATAGAACCGCAGATAAAAAAAGCTGGCAAGATTCTGTACGAAACACATTTAGTCAAAAATTCATTAAAATAAAGAAAAAAAAAGCTGGGGGAAGGTTTCTTCTAGATTCTGGAAGATACATCCAGACGATTTTTGAAAATAAAGTGCCAACTTCACAGTGGCACACGCAGTATGCATTATGTAAATGATTTAATTTAATAAAAATTTTAAGAAAATTTTAACAGAACGGAACTGGAAAAAACTGCAAGTTGCGCATATATTATAATCTATTGCCTCGAAAAGGATAGGCTCGGAAATGGATAGATTCTACTAGAGCCTAAAAAATATTTTTGTAATTTATGTAAATAAAAGTGGTCAGCCACTTTCCTCCCCTCCTCATTACTCAGGACTACTAATTCTCAAAATACAAAATATATGTGAAAAATAGATCTATAATTTTAAATAGATCTATAGATTAAATAGATTTTAAATAGATCTATAATTTTAAATTAAAGTCCAAATGCTTTACACATAATTATTGATACAATTATTATCATTACGTATTAAAAGTAAATCATTAAATAAAAAGCTGATAATATGTAAATAATTTAATTTAATACAAATTTCAAATAAAAAATTTTTAATAAACCGGAACCGAAAAGACTGTAAATTGCGCAATACCGATACTTTTGTTAGCTACAAAACCGAAACAGAAACCGGAAACCTTTATTAAGTATTTTAATGTACCGAAACCGGAATCGAACCGATATTTTCATCCGCTCCGGGTCCCTGCTTGAAACTGTTGAGAACAATTTTATAATCGCACAACGACGCGTGTAGATGAATCACGCGCTCGTCGCGTCTCAGAAACACCTGATTAAAATAAAGCAATAAAGAGCGAGCCATCGATGCTTGCTTCGTTGTCACCATTAAGTTATAACATATAAATCCACGACTCAATCATTCGATTGGACGAAAATCCCTGTCGTCGATACGGAATTTTATGCGACACTCGAGCGCTCGCTACGTGACGCTAAGTTCCGAGAATGAACTCGAAAAACCGTCAAAAACCTACAAGCAGTTGATCACGGAGGCGATCAACTCGACACGTGATCAAAAACTTACCTTGAAAGGCATCTTGCGGTATATCAAGAAACATTATTCATATTACAGAAATAGAAAAAATGATATGTGGGAACGTGGTATACGGAACGAGTTGTGGAAAAAGTTCCAAAAAATACCAGGAAAAAAACTGTTGATACATTTTTTTTTTCCAGTGTACAAGAATAACATCCGTTTATTGCGGATCAAACAGCACAGCGCCGCACTACAGTCCATCAGAGTATCGGAGGATGACTCGGAACCGTCGAAACCTGACCTAAAAAACTGGCAATTGATCGAAAAGGCGATCAATTCAATCGTGGAAAAAAAGACTTTAAATGAAATTGTTATCAAAGAATCCAGTGATCCCAAGCAACATCATGAAGCCGGATGGCTCGTGGACTGAATCCAACAGCGAGACCCTGGATCTTCTTATGAGCACCCATTTCCCTGGATGTGGGAACATCAATTACAAAGACGTAAGAAAGGATGGCTCCCGCAAACAAGAAGAATTGATGACCCTCGCAGAGAGAAAAACGAGGGTGGAAAAGATCATCACAGAGGAGAGAATATTATGGGCGGTGCATTCTTTTGGCCCGTACAAGTCTGCAGGTTTGGATGGGATACTGCCTATTATGCTACAAAAATCTCCGAGCAGCATCATTGGGATGCTAAAGAGAATCTTCGTGGAATGTCTTGAATTAAGCTACATACCAAAAAGATGGAGAAAGGTAAGAGTGGCGTTTATAGCCAAGGCTGGTAAACCGAGTCACACTACGCCAAAAGATTTTAGGCCTATTAGTTTATCGTCGTTTCTGTTGAAGACACTAGAGAGACTGATAGACATGCGTATAAAAGAGACCACAAATATAGAAAATCTGTGCTAAATGCCTAAATGCTATTATAGCCGCGTCCGCGATCTTTTGTACATATCTATCTACTCCGCTTTAAATTTGAAAAACTTTTTACGTTTTCTAGTTTCTTAATCGCCGTACCACAACATTCCGGATCCGCACCCAGTACATCAATGCAGAGTGACGACAATTTTGGGATTGTGGAACAAGGAACAAGAATAGCTGATGACTTCGGGTAATTATCTTATTTCCTTATTGTATTGCGTAACTAGGACATAGAGAGTACTTCTCCATCTCTGTGCTAAGGGTCTTGCCGCTCGAAATCGTGTCCATCGCGCCTAATCGCGCTCCAGCGCCGCGTGCGGATTACCGCC
>NW_020224524.1:0-3664 GCF_003070985.1 Temnothorax curvispinosus
GACGAAACCTGACGTGATGGAGTAAAACGGACAACGGATTTGGATTCAGCGATCCCAAAAACATATAAATATGGTGGTCATGCTTTATTTCTCAACATGAAAAGAACCGTTTTAGCGATTCTGAGATATTTTTTGAGATTAGGGACGAAACCTGACGTGATGAGGTAAACGGATTTGGATTCAGCGATCCCGAAAACATATAGGTATGGTGGTGTAGTCTAGCAAACAACCAACTTTTTTTTTAGTGTGCCTGTGATTAGTTTAGTTATCATTTTTCTTAGAATTTTGCCTGAAACGTCGGCAGATCGCGATCAGTAGAATTATGCGACTCACCTATCGCTGCCATCGCCCATTCGCCGACGGCATCCACTCCCCCTGAAAAGGGAGCAACTACTCGCCCGCGGCGACATGTTCCAGGACCGCGGACACATTCGCATTGCAGTCAAGCCGTCTTACGGCACACACACACACATATTCAAGCCGTCTTACGGCACATACGCACTCATCGCTAATACTAATATAAGAGATCTCGGGGCACATCTACGGCACGCGCCGACTCGAATCTCCGGAAAGCCACTCGATCCTCCTGGAGTGTGAACTTTTCCTGCTTTCTTACTCACCTGCTTGCTGCCTCGCCTTGCCTGCTGCCTCGCTTTGCCTGCTGCCTTGCTCACTGCTTGCTGCCTCGCTTTGCTTGCTGCCTTGTTTTACCTGCCTGCTGCCTTGCTTGCTTGCGGCCGCCTGCCTGCTGTTCTGCTTGCTTGCTGCACGTGCTTGCCGAGGAAGGAAAACATCCCTCCGGGAGACGGCCGACCGAACGGTGATGAGTCGCTTTCGCTTATTTGTTTTATCATTAGTCGTGAGGGGATTTTAACTACCCCCCTCTGGTCCTTGAGCAAACGCGCTAATTTCGCAAATCTCGCCTCCGGGGCGAAACAATCCCCGTTCAGAGAATTTTACCAAGAATTTTTAACGATGAACAAATTAAAATGCATATTTTACTTTTATTTGATTATTAAATATTTAAATACTGTTTATGTAATTTTAAAATGTTATTACCTTTTTATTTTTTGTGAAACAAATATTTCAATATTATTTTTGTTTTTATATTAAGTACATTGCTTATATACCATTTTATAACAAAATGTACTTTTATTTTATGAATACTGGTAAGGTTTTTGGCAGTTTTCCTTACCCTTGCAACGAATGTTGGTATTCTATGAGATTCTGCCAAATAAAATATTTTACTTTTATTTACAAGTGTCTTTTATTTCATAAATTTTATTATCCTTTTTCCTATTTTTTAACTGATTTTTTATTATTATATTTTTTTATTATTAAATACAAATTATTGATTTTTTAATATTTATATTTTTGTATATATGTATTGTTGGAGATACGAAGTGGCTCCACTCAAACTAACTGTCGCGACATTACCGACGCCTATCTATTCTATTTTCTGATACTCATAGTTCAGTTCAGTTCTCTTTCTGGCGTCGCACGGTTGACCACGTGTAACCATAATCGTTGTAATTCTATACTGAATAAAACCGCGTTATATAGAAACAAACTCTAATTATCACCCGCCAACAGGTTATGGGCCCATGCAGGGTGCGTGAAACGCGAGTGTTCGATTAAAAGTCGCGAGTGAAGAACTCGGCGAAAACGTGGTTAAAGTGTACCGTGCGCCGCGTATACAGGAAAACCGTTAGCGTGTGAGAACCCTGCTGAAAATGACCGATTAAATCCGATTGGTTCCGTATTAAATTTGGTGAAATTGAATCGGAATGAATGCGTTTTCAATCCGGTTAATCGGATGCCCGATTGGAAGTGAATCGGTTCTAATAACAAATCAATCGGAATCGTTTTTAATTCGGCATTTCCGGATTGATCTGAATCCGTCGTTATCAGTTTCAATTGTATTAATGCACATCCATTTTAATCGGGTGAATAAAGTGAGCACATGAATCGTGTTGAATCCGCATCAATCGTAAAATTTTAATACAACACCGAAATCGGATTTAATGCGATATTTCCGGATTCATTTGAATCCGACTGAATCGGTTTCAATCGTATTAATCCTAATCCATTTTAATAGGGTAAATAAAATGACCACATGAATCGTATTCAATCCGCATCAATCGTGAAATTTTAATACAACACCGGAATCGGATTTAATGCGATATTTCCGGATTCATCTAAATTCTACTCAATCGGTTTCAATCGTATCTGCGCTTAATCCATTTAAATTGGGTAGTGAAAGTAGCTATGTGAATCGGATTAAATCCGCTTTAATCATTAAAATTGTATATAACACATAATTTTTACGTAATAGAGTTCTTACTACAGGATTTCCTTTTGGTAAAGTCATGAATTCTATATTTGCAAAACTGTAAAATGTTTTTATTTAACCCTTCGAGAACACACAGGGTTAATTTGACCCTTTTTTTTGCCAGAAAAATTTTTAGCCAAAAATATTAAACATAAAAAAATAAAATTTTTTTCGTAAAAAACATTTTTTTTCCAAAAGAACACACTAGTTCAATCTGACCCCACACACACTTTGATCGTCTACCATTTTAAATTGACAAGTGCGATCAGCTTGAAAAAATTCCCAGATGTACTTGGAACATTGTTAAATTAATTGATATAAATAAAAAGTGCCGTTGGAATTATTTACATATTTTAAAAAATTAAAAAAAAAAAATTATTTTTGAATTTTTTTGAATTTTTAAAAATATGTAAATAATTCCAATGGCACTTTTATTTATATCAATTGATATAACAATGTTCCAAGTACATCTGGGAATTTTGTCAAGCTAATTGCACTCGTCAATTTAAAATGGTGGACGATCAAAGTGTGTGTAGGGTCAGATTGACCCAGTGTTCTCCGTAAATGAAAAAAAAGTGTTTTTGAAGGGTTAAATAAATACTGCATATTTTGTAATAAATTTGTAGTACAATGAACGGAATTATAATAAAGTAGTAAATAATCCTGTTTATATATCCGGAATTCACGGATTCTATCAGTTTGAATCGGTCAGTCAATCCGTTTAAATCATTATAATTTCGTGATTTCGGGGTTCACGAAATCATAACAATTTAGACTGATTCAAACCGATAGAAAACGAGTGAAATTACATCTTTGAGTACGAATCCGTTTCAATCGTTTCCAATCGGTATAATCGTTATGAAATCATACACGCAGAAAATTTTTCTCGAATAATGTAGAATACTTATAATAAAATTTACTAGATTTGCATCGCACCGGTAGGATATACGCGTATTCAACCGGAAATTAATATATGACAATAGAAAAGTAATAGTTTGATCAGATACATCTTGTAACCTAAAGGTAAATAAGTTTGCCATACTCATAGTCCGGGAGGTAAGTAGCGACACAAAAGTGTCAGCGATTTGATTAGTCTTGGAACAAAGTAATTTTTCTTGTTTTAATAGTGTTGTTGATGAAATGCAGAGTCTGGCTGCGCTGTCTCGCTGGAATGGGCGTTGCGGCGTTTTTGATCTTGTCGAAAAAACACTTATGTTGGAAGAATTTGATTAATGTTGAGCTTTTATATATTTATTGTTTTTTGTATAAAGAAATGTTTTAGAAGAGTCTGGCATGCAACTGACACTGGAAAATGAGTCTGGCATCCTCCCA
>NW_020224525.1:0-2093 GCF_003070985.1 Temnothorax curvispinosus
TCTGTCGTGCGTAATAAATATTTAATAATTAGTGAATAATTAACGACTTGCCACGTTACAGGTTGTAGCGCGAGTCAGTTAATTAACATCTTATTAAAAGCGGTAATAATTTTTGTTTAATAATGTTATGTTTGCTTTTAACCGCGTTTTGTTTAACTTTATCAATTATCTCTGCATAATGTATATTAAAAATCAAGTCTTTTTTATTTATATAATTTTCCGATTACTATCTCTTTTATGTAATTTCATGATAAGAGTTTTATGGAATCGATTATTTTGTCGGACTTTAGGTGCTGGTACTATCTTATCTCGTGATAATGGCTTTATGAACACGAACAAAGTTGTACCATTTTTTCGTTTGCGCTGATTACTAATTGTGTCGATTCTTAAGTATATATATATATTTTTTAATGAATACCTAATATCTTACTGGTTTTTTGCAGATTATATTTAATCATAAATTTTTTACTTAAATAAAGTTTTTTCTTAACAAAAATGTGTCGAATTATACTAATAGCTAATAGCTTTTGTGTTATAAAGAACGCCGAAAGTTTCTCTCGCGGATTAAGCTCCAGAGATATGAATCAAAAATCTTACTCCGCATTTAGTATTAAATAAGTTTTACTTAAAAAGAAATTTAAAATTTAATTGTAAAGGCCCTAAAAATTAGAAAATTACAAAATTTTAGAGGATACTAGATACAGTCGATAGTTCGATATCTTCTCGAAGATAAAATCAACATGAAAAGTCACCAAAAAAATTTATAATTTATATTAAAAATGTAACTCCATGGCTACGTAGATATAATTAATATATTTAATTAAATCGAAATAGTAGAAATTTTCTTATGCAACGCAAGGATGATCGAACATATACTTGAAAACATTGAGCATACCTCTTGTATGACGAGATCATAGGGGGGATCTTGCGGTGGGTTCTTAATCAGCTCTTGTATCTTTGGGTGGTCCAACAGTGTGCAAATGCTGTTTCCAGCTATCGCAACTAAATTGGATATAGACGGAGTGCTGAAACCTAGTACATCCGCCGCGGTCATATTGTTCATAACTTGTGGAAGACTGCCCTTCAGGCTGATATCCGTGTAATTGGGTATCGGCTTTTCCAGCGGAAAATGCGTGACCACATCAACCTGATGACCGCGTCTCGCCAATTCCTTCATCAGTGCCTCTTGCATGATCCAATGACTCTTGCCGTGTAACGGGAACACACCGAGAATTCGGTAACCATTGGCGATTTGGTCGCATATCAAAATCGCGAAGAGAACCGACAGCAACACCTTCATGTTGATTTAGTGAGTTCGTCACGATTTCGCGTCACTATATATTACATCTAATAATGTTTGGCACCTTACGTAATCCCTGATATGCATAGTGACTAGGCAGTACTTGTTATCGTAGCTACTTTAGCTAATCGCAATTACTCATCATACTTCTGGGGGGAACGTCAGCAGAACTGAAAAATAAAGTAACACAACGTTAGAATCGATAAAGATAAGGCTTTTTGCGTTTTACGCGTTACAGATGAACTTTACCTGCTATCTGCTACTAAAAGTTATTACGCGCATAAATTTATTGATATAATAATTTTCATTGTTGTCTTTTTGTTATCTAGGTATGCATTTTGCACGTGAAATTGCACATTGTTGTACAATTACGAAATAAACGCTTCAGTCGTAATTTTTGCGATTTCGTAAATGATACGTAACACTCTAAACTGTGTGCACAATGAAGAGAAATTATAATATTACTCATTATTCGATAACACACGACAATTTTGTATCAAATTGTAACAATCGGGCAAAAGAGATGATTTAATGCTCCAAAATATTGCTTACCGTCTAATATCTCGCAGAGAATTTCTGTCACAACTTCATTGCAGTCAGTTGGGCAATGAATACTGACCGTAGAGGAAAGATACACGATAATGGAGATGAGTGGAAGTGGTGATGGTGGTGGTGGTAAATAAACGCCTCAGGCGTTGCGTTCCAAGCATGCAGGTGTCCATCTGTCGAAGTTGATCTGAAAACTTTCACGATATACGTAATTCAGAATATACATTTTGCAGATTATAATTTT
>NW_020224526.1:0-7123 GCF_003070985.1 Temnothorax curvispinosus
TCATTACGAATACCTACCTTCTCGGTATATAAAGGTTAAACCGAGTGGCGACCGATGACTAATAGGACAAAATAGCGTACCCCGTGGCCCGATTATGCATCGTTCGGTCACAACCTAACCTAACCTAACTTTTTTTTTTAACGATGGGAAATCTTCTCCTGCCGGGTTCCCAGACCTGACTGGCAGGTCTGGTATGTGGCCCGGCAGCCCCCTCTGTGTCTAGGAGGGGGAAGACCCCCTCGCCCTCCGGGGAGAGGACGAGGGGAGTGTGGGATTCCACGCGCACGGGTGTCGATTATGGGGGATACCCCTGAAAGGGCCTGCCCCCAAGGCACCGCGTGACACGTGACCTATCCACTAAAACCCATCGAGTGTCCTACTCTGCGTCTATTGGGAGACTTGTGATCCGGGAACTTGTGATTACTGCATCCGGACGCCCCCCGACGCCTGGCCCAATTGGGCCTTCACCTAAGAGCTAAGCTCTCGACTCATATGAGCCAGATATCGAATGTGTGACGGAGTGGGGACACCAGCCACCCCGTCACTCCTCCCGTTGTTTTATGGGAGGTGGTTCGACGCCCCGTTCTCCCGCCGAGACGCCGAACCTTCCGTCCTCCGGGGCGTCCCCCCGTCGGGGAGGATCCCCGGAGGTACAGCACTGTCTCGTGCCGCTTGTTTTATAGCGGCGCTGAACCGCGTTAATACCCGCGGTTGGATGGACTTGTCTAGTGGTGACCCGTCCATCCAGCAATCTATTATTGCGAGAGATCCGCCGCCAGGGGGGGGTCTATCTCCCCCCGGCGGATTCTCTCGGCTTCCTCCTTGGAGGCCATCACCCTGCCGCAAAACTGGGTGAAGGCCCTTTATTTCTCTTCCCTCTCGACGATTGCCGCCACAATCGCCGAGAGGGAGAGATCCGGCCCGATAGCTTCTATCAGGACACGGCGCAGCCCCGCCCACGCAGGGCAGTATTGCAGCGTATGCTGCGCCGTGTCCCTATCCTCGTCGCAGTGGTGGCAACGGGTCGTGGCCTCCTTGCCTATGCGGTGCAGATACACCCCGAAACAACCATGTCCTGTTAGTATCTGCACCGCGTGGAACGTTACACCGTATCTCCGACTGGCTAACCATTCGGGTAGCCAGGGTCGGATGGCGTCGACGGTCCTTTGGCCGAACTCGGCGTTGATGAGCGACGCCCCCCAACGCTCGACCATGGCCGTCCTTTCCTGGAGCCTAATCGCGGTGCGAATCCTCGGCGTGATCCGGACCCCCCTGGCCCGCAACTCGTGCGTGCGCCGATAGACTTCGGCGCACTGTTGAGCCGCGAGTTCTAAGGGCGGGAGCCTCGCCAAGGCCGTCGCCGCCGCGTACGAGACCGTGCAGTATGCTCGTGACACTCTAAGGGCAATGGTCCGCTGCATCTGACGCAGCTGCGTCCGCAAGCGGACCGAGCCTTTCACCGCTTGCACCCAGACAGGGGCACCATACAGTGCCACGGCGTGCACGGTCGTCGCGTATAGACGGCGAGCATGTCCGCTCGCTCCCCCCAGATTCGGCATAAGCCTGGCTAGGCTGTTCGCCGTAGTCTTGACTTTGGGGGTCAGGCGGGCGAAATGCCCGCCAAAGCTCCAGGTGCCATCCAACCAGAGGCCCAAGACTTTCATCTCAGCCCCCACGGAGACACGGGTTCCCTCGATCTCGATGTGGGCTGGGGGCGGCTTCCCCCTCCTCTTGCCGTAGAAGAACACTATCTGTGTCTTTTGGGGAGCCACCCTCAGCCCTGCCTCCTTCATCGCTGCCACGACCATCCCCACTGCGACTTTCGTCTTCGCGATTGCCTCCTCCCACGTGTCGCCCTCGACTCCCAAGAAGGTGTCATCTGCGAAGCCGTTAAGCCAGCAGCCTGGGAAGAGAGCGACTCGGAGTACATGGTCATACCCCAAGTTCCACAGGAGTGGTCCTAGGACCGACCCCTGCGGAACCCCCCGCACGACCAGCCTGACCTGAACGACGCCGTCTTGGTCGACGTAGGCCTGTCCCGGAGGTAGTCAAAAAGTACCGCTATTATGTAAGGGGGAACGTTGTGATAAATCAACGCCCCCCTTATCACCGGCCATGGCAGGGTGTTAAATGCATTGGCAATGTCGAAACTGGTGCCAAGCACCACCCTGCCAGCCCTCCGCCGCGGCCTTCGAGAGGGCCTCGATCCGCTTGATTGCGTCGATCGTCGACCTGCCCTCTCGAAAGCCGTATTGGGCCTGAGACAAATCAGGCCCCCTCCGGGACAAATGCTGGGCGATTCGGTCGGCAATTATCCGAAGAGCTTGCCGACCTCGTCCAGCAGGCAGATTGGCCTGTATGCCGACGGCTGGTCGGCGGGCTTCTCCGGTTTGGGGAAGAGGACCAATCGCGAAACCTTCCAGGCGCGGGGAAACCGGCCCGTCCTGAGGCACTCGGTGTATAGGCGCCTCAGGTGTTCGGCCAGTTCCCCCGTGGCCAAGGACCACGCTGTGCCAGGAACTCCATCCGGACCGGGGGCCTTTCCGGCTTTCAGCCGTTTGGCCGCCTTTTTCATCTCGCCCATGGTCACCTCGAGTTCCTCGTCCCACTACAGGGGGAGCGGGACCGCCGCCCGTCCTCTCCCCGGGGTCGTCGGGAAAGAGGGCGTCAACGACTTCCTCCAAGAACTCGGGTGCCATGGACTCCGTTACTGGGGGCGCCCAGGTCCTCAGTTTGTTGAGGACCATACGATAGGGGCGCCCCCACGGATCCCGGTCCAGATCTAACAGGAGCTCCTGCCAGGCCCTGTCCTTGGCCCGTCTAATCGCCTGGGAATAGAGCCGCCTGGCGGAGCGATACTCTATTCCCGCCTCTTCCATACGCCTCGGTTGCGTGTCTTGCGTCCGTCTGGCACGCAACCATTCGCGTCTTGCGTGGACGGAGGAGCGCCTGAGTTCCGCGATCTCCGTCCACCAATAAGCCGCTTTGCGCGGACGAGGCCGGGATCGGGGCATGCTCGCGTCGCACGCGTCTTTCATGATTGCCCCGATCCTCGCGGCTATCTCATCCACGTTCTTCTCCTCGACGTTGACGAAGAAGTCGTCTACCCACAGCGAAGTATTGACGGAGGCCCTCAGCATGTCTCCATCAATCGTCCTGTGGGCCCACCTCGGGAAGCGGTTCTCCGCCTCTATGCGGCGGGCCCGGACCTCCGGGAGGGCGACCGGGAGACTCATCTCCACGAACAAATGGTCGGAGAGCGTTTCAATCTCCTCGGCCACCCTCCATCCCTCGACCCTGCGTGCAATGGCGGGGGACGCCCACGTGAGATCCACTATAGAGCCCCCGCGATGCCTCACGCAGGTCTGGACCGTGCTTCTGTTGAGAACGATCAGTCCCAGGCCCACCGCCCAATTCTCTAGGATCCCGCCCCACGCGTCCGTGACCGGGGAGCCCCACAACGCCGATTTGGCGTTGAAATCCCCGGCCACCAGGATTTGCTGCGCGGGCAGGATCCCTGTCAGGCTCGCCTTTAGGTTTGCGAGTGTCCCCTCGAATGTGGCTACATTCACGTTGGGGGAAATATATACCCCCACAACGTGGACTCGACCCCATTTGACGATGACAAACCCGTCACCTGCCCCCACCCGGGAACAGGCAACAGGCTCGTCCGTCTGCCTCCATGTTATTGCGACCAAGCCGCACCGGCTGCCCGCCCATAGAGAATGATCGGGCGGCACCCAATACGGCTCGGCCGCCACTCCTAGCCCACACCCGCGCTCCGCCATCGTGTGGAGAAACACATCTTGGGAAGCGCGGGCGTGGTTCAAGTTTGCCTGTAACAGGCGTTGGAGGGGCATTACCGGGTCTCTGATCCAGAGCTCCCTTCCTCTGTTCCTCCCGTTCCTGTCTCTGCAGGTGACGATATCGGCGGTACGGTCGCCGACTGGTCCGTACTCACGGATGGACCAGTCGGGGTTGGCGCCGGTAGCTGGGGCATCGCTTCCAGCGCCACCACCGGATCTCCCTCCCTCAGCGTCAGCTCTTGGACTTGCTCCGTCTCCTCCGTCGAACCGTTCACAGCGGCATCGGCACCACCATCATACCGCTGCCGCTGTTGTTGGCTCTGAGGCAGGGGATGTTCCTGCCACTCCTGCTCATCCGACGGTAATTTCCCCTTATTCTGTCTCTTACGTTGAGGTTGGGGTTTTTTCTCCTCTTTTCCCCCGTTTTCGTTGTCCTCCGTTGTGGCGGACCTCTTAATGGGGAGTTTTCCCAACGGGATGTTTACGTTCTCAACCCCAGTTATTCTTAACTGCGGACGGGACTGTTCGGGCTCATTGTCCACGTCCATCATTCTCTCCCCTTGTTTCCTAGTGGGGGCAGCTGCTCCCGCTCTTGTGCCGACCTTCTTGCCCGGCTTGACCTTACGTTTGGCCGAGGGGCAGGCTTTCCCGCCCGCCCGGTGGCCCGCCGGGACCCCGCGATCGGCGCAGACCGGGCACTTCAACGCGGCATCGCAGTATTTGGCCACATGTCCCTCGTCTCCGCACCTGTAGCACCTCGTGCTACGATCGGCGGTACTGGTGCACTGTGAGCGTATGTGGCCTCCCTCCAAGCATTTGAAGCACTGGAGGGGCTTGCTCTCCAGCACCTGCACCCTGACCACGAACCAGCCTACTCGCAGTTTGCCACCCAGCCTCTGGATGGCGTTGATTGCTGCGAGTGGACAACGAACCCAAGCTGTGAACAGTCCGTTCGTTCCTCTACGCCGGGGGCCGATCTGTACCTGTGTGATCGCGCAACCCCCAGCCTCCGCTATCACGGAGGCTAGTTCATCCTCCGCGATAAAATCCTCCAGGTCAAGGACCCTGGCTTCCCCGGTCTTAATTGGCCTGGAGACCTTGACGCCGGGGCGTCCCTCGAAGAGACGGGCGAGGTGATCGGCCAACAAATCAGCCTTGCTCGCGCCGTCCTGTCCCGGCACTTCTATGATGAGGGCTCCTGTTTGTGCCCTTTTAGGCCGGAGACCCTCCGTGATTCCCAACTCCGTAGGATTGATGTGGGCTCTGGCCTCCTTCATGAGCTCTTCATACTTCTCGTCCAAGCTCGTGAGTGTTACCGCGGCGGATCGCGGTAACCTCTTCCTTCTCCCGGCTCCGGCGGCACCGTTGCTGGCCTTGACACCCTGTGCTTGTTTAGCGGGCTGTTTGGGTGCCGCTCCCTTGGGCACAGGTGTACCCCTGGTTTGGGCTTTTTCACCCTTGCCCTTGGCCTTCTTCGTCGTTTGGCCTTGCGGCTCCTGTTGTTGTTGCCGCTGCTGCTTCCCTTTCTTATTCCCTTTGCCCTTGTTAGACACCAGCGTCCAGGCCTCAGAGTGGTCTGTTGCCCTGCTGGTGCGGTTGATTGAGGCATTGGGTTTCTGGGTAGGGGCAGTCTTCGTCGTCTGTTTAGCCTTGGCGGTGACGGCGGTAGCGGCAATTGCCGCCCCTCCGGCTGGCGCCTTGGCCCCGGCGTTTGCTCCCTTCTTCACGATTCCAGCGAACGTGGTTTTGGGGGGAAGGGTTTGGCCCTTGTTTCCTGTCTTCGCGTTCGTCTCCTTCCTTGATGGAAGGGTCCCCACTGTTGGAGCTCCTCCCAGCCTGGTCAGCATCTTTTCCATCTTCGCAAATCTGTCGTCCATTGCGTTGAGGACAGATCTGCAGACTCTCTCCTCTATCTGTCGTTCCAGCGTCAATCCCGACGCCTCCGCGAGTTTCACGGGCAGCGACGATGACGACGCCAAGACTGGAATCGGGAGGGATTCGTCCGTCCTGGGTGGGACCGCTGCATCTATCAGAGCGGCCTTTCCACCGAGTGTCGGCCTAATTGCCGCCGGCATTCCGTCCCTCTCTAGTTCCCTCACAATTCTCTGGCGGTTGGCTTCAGAGACCGCTTTTTCAGCTTCCTCTCGATCAGGGGGGAAGACACCGTGGTTATTCGTCTTCTTTCCTCTAGCGCCTTTATCCTTGTTGTGAGATGGTGTGAGGAGGACATCTCCCGACGCCTCCACTTCCATCTGTTCTTCCCTCCTTTTGGACAACTCCTCAAGCATCTTCCTTAGCTTGGCGTTGTCCGACTCCATCGCGGATAGTCTGGAACGGAGCTCCTCCAGCTCCACGTCTCTTTCCATTCGCTCTTGAGGAGAATTGCGACTCACCAAGTGATTTACAGCTGCCGAGATGGTGGCAGCTGCCTCGTTGAGTTGCCCTTGGTCCGCTCCCCTGAGATGTCCCGCAATCGAACTTACTTTGTCGATCTTGCGGACCGCCTCCAGGATCCTGTTAGGGAGATCCCTGGTGGGAGCGTGTCTAAGCTCCTCTACCAGCTTGGCTTCCCGGACCCTCCTACTTCTAGATAAGTGTGCCGGCACTGTTGGGTTCTCCAGGTTCATCACCCTTCTCTGTTCGGCTTCTTCAGCCTCCTTCTCCAGCCGGGCTAGTTTCTTCCTGTACTCTCCCGTGGTTTCGGGCCTGTCCCTCTTGCTCACGGTGGACCCTTCCGATTCGGCCGAGGCCATGACCTCATCTTCATCTTTGTCTTCCCCGTCCGAAATCTCATTCAATGAATCCTTGGACTGCACCCTGGACAGGCAGACTCTAGGCTGCGTTAAATACGCCAAAGCTCGTTCCTTCAGAGCATTAAGGTCTGTCACTTTCCCTGTGGAGGGGATGGAGAAGAGTGCCTTCTCGTCACCGCTCAGGGGGGCGTCAGATCCAACCCGCGCCCGCGACAGTGACCGCGAGGTCCTGTCGCTCACACAGGCCGGTCCTCGCGCGGACTTCTTAACGGTCCTCGGAGGCCTGGGCCTACGTATTTCCTTCTGTTCCTCGTCCTCGGTGTTGGTTTCACCGTCCTGTGAGGGTTCCTGCTTGGCCTTCGTCCGAGCGTTGGCCTGGCCTCTCACCTTCCCCTTGATGTTGCGCTTAGTGTTGCGCTTGGGAGCAGCGGAGTTTCCTCCGGCTCCCGACTTTTCTCTGCTATCGGCGGTAGCTCGTTCCGCTCCAGGACCCGCCGTCAACCCTGGAGTTAGTCCATTGTTTGATGACGACGGAGAGAGACCGGGACGATATCCCTCATCCGC
>NW_020224527.1:0-11490 GCF_003070985.1 Temnothorax curvispinosus
TACATATTTCTCGACACCTGCGCACATCCAAGATAATATCCAACAGGGGTGATGTGTGTTGAAGTTTCTTAAGAATAGAGATTGAGGGAAGGAATTGGCCAGTTTGAAAAACCTTTGCCAGGTTCTCTGTGGACAAACCCCGGTGGGATGTCTATAAAGTCCAAAGAGGGCGGTACTGGTGTTGTTAACCAAAATTTTGTTGCCGATAGCTTCGACAGAGTCATCTACTTTCAGGATGCTATCCAAAATAATAGGCGTAAAGTTGATATTATTGCGGATGAGCAGCGCTATGCCTTGACGGCCAATGTCACGGTCTTGACGAACTACTTTGAATCCTGGAATGGAGTAAGGGTGTAAGGGGTTTAGGAGGGTTTCCGCTAAGAAAATAATATCATGGGACTCAGACAATTTTTCGATGTCAGGTTTCCTGAGTGAAGCGTTCCTGCAGTTCCAATAAATGATGTTAAAGCTGGGAGAGGAAGCCGAACTAGAGGTGTTAGAAGGCATTCAAAGGCCGTAGACAACTTGGATGATAGTGCAAAGTTGAAGCACCATTTTATAAATTTGAGTGTCTTTAACTGCAGGGAAAAATTCTGGAAGGTTGCGGACAAAGTCAATAATGATTTTAAAAAGACTATGTAGAGATTCAAAAGAAAAAAGAGGATTAGGATTATAAGATGAGTTATTGCTTCTATCGTTGGCTGGTGCGTTAATATGATTAAATACAGGAGATTGGGAGTATAAGGTCTGCTCTCTGCCATGTGGAGAATATAGGCAGGCGTTGTGCGCCTCTTTGAGGTTGTGTTGGTTAGTATCCGAATTGTTTCCTTGGGAAAGGTTTCTCGTGTAGCTGCGTTGAGGAGAAGAGAAGTTTGGGTTGCCCTGATTGCGGGGGGAACCGTTTTTCAAGATTCCTGCATACGACTGCAGAAATGTGGGAGGAGAGCTATTAAGCAAGGGCATAGAGTTGAAATTAAAGCGAGTACTTTTTTGGGAGTCTGAATTCATAGAGCCTGAGAGAGAAGGAGAGGAATCCGAGGAACTGAATTCTGGAGGAGGAGAGTAGATTGAAGATTGACAATTTTCAATTTTATTGCGGGCTTCTAAGTAAGGAATGTTTTGTTCAGCCGCTGTTTGGACAATTTTTTTCTGTTTAATGAAAACCGGACAGGTGGATACTGTGGGAAGGTGATCACTCTTGCAATTTATACATAACGGAGGTAGATTAATTCTTGGACAGTCATCTTTATTAGCGTGTGACTCTAGCGTGCATCTGCCACACCTTGCCTTGCTGCGACAGCCTGAACTGATATGACCATATCGGAAACAGGAAAAACAAATTTGAATTTGGGGGATGTAGGACTCTACTTTTAGTTTAGTTTTAAAGATAGAAATTTCTGAAGGCAAAGTTTGCCCTTCGAATTTAATTAAAATTGTTTTAGACGGTTCAAACACTGATTCTCCGTTTCTCCTGACGCGACGATTGAGACGTTGAATGGAGATAATTTTTACAGAGGACTCAATTTCCTGCATGATTTCGTTGTCAGAGAGACATAATGGGATACCCTTGACAATAGCAAACGCATGATTTAAATGAAGGTCTAAAAGCTATTAAATTGTGTTTTTTAAGCGATGGGTGGCCGATAACTTGATTAGCCGCCTGATATGTTTCAAATTTAGCCCGGACTTTATTGTTGCCAATTGTGTGTATTTCTTGAATATTCTCGTCAATTATATTAATGAATTTAGAAATGAGAAGCGAGTCGAGAGCGACATTGGATTCCGCGTATTGGAAATGGACAATAAAGGGCTATAAATCGGCAGCAGAATAGCGGTTAACTTCCCTCCGGTGTTTCTTGCTGGAAGAAACAGAGACAGGGGATGACGATCCTCTCTCGGCAGATACCGAATCGTCTTCAGATGCGTGTTTAACCCCCCTTCTCGTCCCGACGACGGGATCAAGATCCATAGCCGAGTCCGAGGGAGGATTATCATCATTGCTGACATCGGTCGGAACCATCTCGGACAGCTTTGTTGTATTGCTAACCGGATCTTTAGATTTCGAGATGTTTACGTTGTTACGCTCGGCGAAATTTGATCCCTCACGTGTGGCGGCGGCTGCCGCTATCGCGCGGTTTTCGAGAACGTTCATGCTCGGTCTGTAGGGAACAATCGAATCATTACAGGGAGGGGGCGGGGATCTGTTCGTTCCCTTAACCGTCCCAGAATTATGATGCTTCTTATTTTTATTTTTTCTCCCATGGGATTTTCTAGACTATCCGATGAATCGTTAGCCGATTCGTCGGTACGATCACGATCTCCCGACGAAGAGCGAGAGCGGTTATGCGGGGAATTGATGGGGCTCACGGGCAAGCGACTCGAAATTGCTGCGCGGCTGCCTAAACTATTTGTGAAATTATCAAACTCACTCAGAGAGGCCGAAGTCCTTTGTTGAGGGAGAGACGCTTCACCGGGATCGAGAATGCGGGAGGCCGAAGCCGTCTGCATCTCCCCGTACAGATGCACGCTTCTAAACTGTTCTCGCAAAGACAGCACAGCGAACCAAAAAAGAAGAAAATAACTCTCGAAAAACTTCGATAAACCGAGTAAAGAATAACGAACACTGGATAAAAGATACACTCGCGGCGCGAGAAAGACCAACCGGCACGATATTGCACGCATGCATGACGGAGAGTCGCGGGAGAGAGAATAGGAACGCCCGCTCGCTGCTACGGCTCAGGCGCGAATCTGCGCGGATCTCGGACGCGTGGAGAGAAGGGCAGACATACGATCTGCTGTCTCCTTCTCGCTTGAGCTGTGACGTAGCTGCTTAGCACGCGCCGGCTATGCCACGATGCCATGCATTTCGGGTATCGCTCCTCGCGTCTCGCCGAGTGCCGAGTCTTGAGTTGGCAAATCGACGATGCGCTGTGTTACATTTACGTTTATATTTACAAATTTTAATTTTTATATTTATAAATAAATAAATATATATATATTTGCAATTTATATATATAAAGATTGCAAATATAAATTAATTAAAAAAAATATTCATAAACATGAAAACTAAAATTTGTAAATGTAATGTATAGAAATCCCCGGCCAGAACAGCCAATATGTTCTTCTTTCTAAAAAAAGTCTTACATTAAAAACCTTTACTTTAGCATAATAGTATTTAAATTTAATATTTAAATGCATAACAATAATTACATATTAACTATATCGAGAAAAGAAGTAGTTTATAATGTTCTTATTTAGCTATTAATGTTTAAGCGGCCACGAGAAACAACAAAGAGATATTGGATTAAAATAAAAACAATTTCTTAAATAAACCATACACATGGTTAACGTTTTGATTTTTTCGGAACGGATTACTACGATATAGAAGAAGATAAATACCAAAAAACATAATAATTAATGTTCAAGTTAACATACTGAAACATTAAACATATTAGTCTAGACTAAAACATTAAACAATCATCTAATAATATAAACAAAGTGAACAATAATTTAATTAAATCACAAATATAAAAACGCCAGAATAATCGAATAAAACCATAACAAGATAAGGTTATATTTATATTGAGAAGCGGTAAAATGTAAAATCTATTCCGTCAGGAAGAGAATGTGAAGAATTATTAACGGAGGTATTCTAATTTAAAAGATCTTTAAAATATATACTTATCGTAAGCGGAGCTTTGAACGAGCGATGTGCTCCCGCCCTTCCGGAGGGCAGCCCGCGGTTGATGGCGCGAAGCGCCTCGTGTGCGTGCGGGCATTGCGGGCACTCACTCGATCCTCAGTCATCGACGTGTTCAGACGTTCTTTGAGTTGTGGTTTACTAAGTGTGATACTACATATATATGTATATAGAATAAAGAGTTTATCTACAGTGTATAACGAAGTAGAAGAGATTATTTCCTGTCAATCTCACCACATCCTGTAGCATTTTCGACGGTTTCTCCAATAGGTTATGGGCCCAGGGCACGATTCCCCTGTGTGAGGAACGTAATACAATCGAGACACGTGCGTACAAAGTGTGTGAGACGCCGGCGAAAGGAATAGAAGCATCTAGAAGATTAGAGGGTAAGTAAATAATATTCCTTGTTGCTGACGAGCAAAACGAGAAAATTCTCAGCTAATAAGAACGTTTGTTCAATAAATGCTGTTAGAAGGAGATAGATGTTTTTGCCTTTTTCTCGAGAGATAGAAATGGAGGTAATAATGGTAACAAGAGAATAGATGTATAAAGTGTAATAGAAAAGTAGAGAATGATGAAAGAGAAAGAGAATATGTATGTACGTGCAAGTCCGATCGTGAACGGCGAGAGTCATTGCTTTTGGTGCGCGGAAATCCGATCGTAGATAGCGAGAGTTATTGTTTAGTCTTGAAGTGGAATCTGATTATGGATGCCGATCATAGATGTATGTGTATGCGTAATGTATAAAACTCTATATGAGTTTGTATTTGTTTGAAATAGTTATGTATCGGGTCGGTGATCGAGCATGACTTGCCGTGCGGTATAGCTTGATCACTGCTCAGGGAAGCCACGTAAATTTGTATGGGCCCCGTACGCGTGCGTGATCAACCCGAGCTTCCATAGATTTTTTCAGCAGTGCTGGAGATCGCAAAGGACAGTGGTGTGCGCGTATGGATAGCTCTGCAGAGGCGCGTAGTTTTCTTGCTTTAGGATTATTGTAAATTGCAGTGCGTTCTATATAGCCTCATGAGCATTGAATTTTTTTTTCTGTCAATATGAATGTTGGTTGATTTTACCAATAAGAGGAATGCTAATGTTTAATTGACATTTGAATCCCGATCTAGATGAAAAAAAAAAACAGATAATAATCTTTCGATGGAGGAAGAAAGACAAGATGCGCTGGTCGACTACGACAGCGATAACAGCGTGGTCACGGAGATAGAGAGAGAAAGTGACAGCGTAAAAATAATGAGAAAAGATAGAGGTAAGAGAGTATTTTAGGTAAAACAATCCAGAAGGATAAATATACATGTGTATTCAGAGAAAATAAAATAGTAATCTAAAAACTTTATAGAGAAAGAAAAAGAGACAAAGGAGGAGACGGAAAGAAGAGATGCAATCCAGAAAAAGAAGTTGCCCAAAATCAGAGAGGATGTAGATGTGATAAAAGCGTGGACAGAGAACCGTTCAATACTACCAATTGGAAGCAGAATGATATATGAAAAGCAAGAAAAATTGGTCGCAAAAATGGATAATTCAATGCAGATGCTGGACAAGATAATGACGAAGGCCACCGAGATGATGGAGAATATGGTAGAAGTCTCACGTTTAAACTTAGAGAAAGAAAAAGTTAAACTTAGACGTTTAGAGGTAAACAATAAAAATATGCAAAGTTCAGTATAGAACAGTGTACAAACGGTTAAAAAATTAGAAGTAGAGTCTAAAAAGAAAAAGTTAGAGGAAACAACGGTCTGTTCAGCTGAGAAAAATACAAGTTTAGAGACAATTAAAAGCGCTTTAGAGTTGGAATTAAACAATTAAAGGTTGCATATTAGAAGAGAATATAAGCTGACGCAAAAATTCAATTTTGATCTTTGGATGAATAATTTAAAATCTGAATTGATGAATAACGATTTATTAGATATAATAGATTCGAATATTGAAAGTCCTAAAAATCTTTCCGAATTAAAAGTTGCTAAGAGAAAAAGTCTAGTTAGAGATATAATAATCAATCATTTAGATGAAAATTATCATAAAAGGATCTTACATGAAAAAGACCCGAAAGAAATTTTGAAGAAACTAAGAGGATATAAAAAGAGTGAAGTAAACGTTACTCATGCATCGGTACGAGCTAGACTTTATCAAATTAAAATGAGAAAAGATGAAAAAGTAAGTGATTTTTGCGAACGCTTCGATTCAATAATTAGAGAATATGAATCATGCGAAGATGCAGTACCTCTCGCAGAACAAGAAATTAGATCTGCATTTTATCAGGCTGTGTCAATTAATGTACCAGAGCTGAGAAATGTAGATTAGAAGACAAACTAATCTTAAAGAAATGAACATAGATGAAATAAAGTCTTTTATGATGCAATTAGAAGCAGAGACTAAAAGCGTGCAGAAAGAAAAATTAGAGAAACTCGAAATCAGGGTACAGAGGGCTACTGCAAAAGAAGAAGTAAAATGTTACAGATGCAACCAAATGGGCCATATGGCCAAAGACTGCCCGTTAGCGGAATCAGGGGCCTGGTTTTGCTATTATTGCCAGGAGGTACGAGGCCATAAAGGGGATAGCTGTCCTAATGCCGGAGCCCAAGCGAACAAATTTAGAGGAAAAAAATATTTAAATAAAACCGTTAATAAAAATAAAAGGAGTAGATTTGTGCAAAAAGGCACAAAAAGAGTAGATAATAAAGGGAAAATAACGAAAATACAACCAGCTAAGAAACCTATACCAACGAAAGCAGCAATAGAAGGAAAACCGAAAAAAAGGTAAACTATGCATGGTTAAACTAATAGAAGATAGAGATAGTTCCAAAGAGTTAGTCAATTTTATTGTAGATTCGGGTGCTACGGATCACATTGTGAATAAGAATATTATTCTGTCCAATTTTGAAAAATGTAATGATAGAGTCATTAAATGCGCGAATAAAAATGAGCTTGCAGACATTTCGATAGATGGTAAAGGAGATCTTTTGTTAATAACGAATGAAAAAGAGAAAAGAGTCATTAAATTAACAAATGTAATTGCAACAAAGGAAATATCCGAAAATTTATTATCTCTAAGAAAGTTGGCTGATGCAGGGTTCAGTATTTATTTAGATGATAAAGTGTTTAAGGAGGTTCTACAGGTACTCTCTAGTCAGTTGAGATATGAAGAGAAAATCTTTAAATTCATCAATTCTAAGTATTCATAAAATATTTTCGTGAATTTTGATGACGTTAGAGCTTATATCATACCCATATTAGTCGAAGCGAGAAATAATTAAAAATATCGTGTAAGTGCTCTTTTGACTCTGCAGCTTATAATGGAAGAAAATGTGGTAACGTCGCGAACTTGACAGCTCTGTTCATATGACCGTGGTTATTTCACAATTTCACATAATTCTAGAGCGAGTACTTCTCCGTAAGCGCTCGTAAACGTTAGGTGCTTAAGTTTGAGGTGCTGTCATACTGTGGTGCTGTACTGGCTGTACACTTTTCGCGCGGGTGCAGTCGCTGCGACATTGCCAAATCTCCCTTGTTATTCGAAGCACGCTACGTGAACTGTGATATGGCCTGTTTCAATAGCCAATATCACAAAATTTTACGCGATAACCCTTGTTTTTCTCGATATTTCTGAAAAGCTTAGATTAAGATTTATAAAAGCTCCGTTTTTTGAATCTCTGGTAGGTCGCCTTTATATAATTAATATCTCGTTTCCTGTCTCCAAGAGCCCCTCTGCCATATGTAGCTTATGTTAAAAACTGTGATTTCAAAATTCATTTTTGCAAATTTTTACACGGTAACCGATGCTAAAATTTTTCGAGCATTTTTCTCGCATCTCAATTTATACGTCCATAAAGTTTTTTCCAATTTTTAGATACATCCATTATCTGTAGAACCTCCTTAAAGTTTACAATAAACTGACAAATAAAATAGTTTTTGAAGGAGTCTATGAGGAACCAAATTGGATTATACAGTTTGAGGTAAAAAATAATAATATAGAGAACAATAACAATGTAGAATGTGCTGTGTACAGATGTAGAGCAGAAATTGTTCCACATTGTGAGCTTCCTGAACAATCGCAAGCAAACATTCAGACCAATGAATTATCAATTTTGGAAGGAGAGTTAGATGAGAGAGATAATGTTGGCTCTGCGATTGGGAGGGAGAATGAAAAAGAGCTCGCTAATGTGAATGAAAACACAGAACATAACAATACTGAACTCGAGCAAGTCATTAAATTAGAGAATATACAGACAATAGAGAACATAAAAGAAATGTGTGAAAGCTCAGTAATTGAAAAAGTAAAGAAATTAGAGAAAATAAATGAGGCGATGTTATGACATGTTAGATTAGGTCATGCGTCGTTAAATTAGACAGTTACGAAAAGTAGAAAAGAGATTAGAGAATGTTAAGTTTGATAACTCCATGTTAGAGTGTGAAGTCTGTATAATGGCAAAGATGGCAAAACTGCCGTTTAAAGAAAACAGAAATAGAGCACAGAAACCACTACAGGTAATACATACGGACATCATGGGTCCAATAAAACCTACATCCTATCTAGGACAAAAGAGGTTTATAATCACATTTATAGACGATCATTCTAGATTAGCAAAAGCCTACTCTTTGAAGACGAAAGATGAATCGGGAGAGGCTCTAGAGAAATACCTTATATCCGCCAGAAATCTACTAGGAAAAGAAGAAAAGCTATGCTACGTGAAGTCAGACCAAGGCACGAAATTTACGGGAGATGCATTTAAAGAGATATTGAAAAGAGAAAAGATAGAAGCCATATTTGCACCACCGTACACTCCGGAGCACAATGGAGTTGCAGAAAGGTTCAACAGATCGTTGCAAGAGAAAGTAAGAACATATATGTTCGACTCGGGATTACCAAAGAGTATGTGGGAGTTGGCAGTTGATGCTGCTGGTGCATGCGTACAACAGATCTCCACACAAAACTATAGAATACGAGATCCCGTTAAAGAAGTTTTCACCAGAAACGAGTTGTCACTTTGAGCAAATAAAGAGATTCGGATGCATTGGATATGCAAGAGTACCAAAGCCTACGTCGAAATTCGATAAGAGAGCTATTAGAGGTGTGTTGGTAGGATATACTGACACTGGATATATACTCTGGCATCCAAGCACAAGAAAATTCATAGAGTCCCGACACATCCGATTTAATGAAAAAGTAACATATAAAGATGTATATAAAAACAGTCAAATAGAAGATGATAAAGATTTTAATAAAAATTAGATGAAAGAATTTGTAGAAGATGAAGAAAAGGGAGAACAGAAACTAGAGATCCCTGAGAAAAGGAAAAGAGGAAGACCGAGAAAACAAACAAAACAGTTAAACGAACAGAAGGTCGAACGAAAGGAAAGTGAAACTCCAATGACTAGAAGTAAAACTAGAAGAAAACTAGAAGATAATAGAGACACTGATATGCGGAGAGTAATAGAAGATATTAGCTTTGCTAATTATACTACTGCGAAAAATATTCAACAGAATATAGAAAATGAAAATGAATTGAGTCAATGTCTTCTGGCATCACTACATAGAGAGCCCTCGACATATGAAGAGGCGATGACAAGCAGCGAAAGAAAAAATTGGAAATATGCTGTAATAGAAGAACTTAAGTCTATGCAAATTAATCAAGTATGGACGCTTGTTGATAGACCGACAGAGATGTTAGATAGTAGACGACCTAACATCATAGATTCAAGATGGGTGTTTAAAAGAAAATTAGAAGCTGATGGATCAACCAGATATAAAGCGAGACTGGTGACAAAAGGATGTAAAGACAAAATTGTGTATGATCTAAAAGAGACATATGCACCGGTTTCGATATTGTCATTGGTTAGATCTATACTGGTAATGATAAACAAATATAATTGGTATACCTGTCAATTAGATGTAAAAACTGCATTCCTGAATGGAATTTTAGAAGAAGAAATATACATGGAAATTCCAGAGGGAGTAGAAGTAGATGAAAACACCAAGAAGAGCAAGGTGTGTAAATTAAATAGAGCTTTGTATGGATTGAAAATAAGTCCAAAAAGATGGAATAAGAGATTTTCGGAAGAGGTTAAAAAACTTGGATAGAATGATCTACATGAGCCATGCCTGTTCACGTGGAGGAAAGAAGGCAAAATAGTGATCGTACTACTCTATGTAGATGATATGTTGGTCGCAAGCAATTATCAGGAGAAATTAGAGGAAATCCAAAAGAAGTTGAGTGAAACATTTGAGACGAAGGATCTTGGAGAACCCAAGAACTTTCTAGGAATAACAATAGAGCGAAACAAAGAAGAAAGATAGATGTATATTCATCAGACGCGATATACTGACAGCATATTAGAAAAGTTTCATATGAGTGAATGCAAGCCTCAGAGTACTCCTATGGTCACCAGAAAAGTGAGCAATAAAAACAAAAAGAGTAAACTAGAAAAAAAGAACACTGAAAAAGAAATTAAACGAGTACCCTATAGAGAAGCTATAGGAAGCTTAATGTATCTGGCAAATGCCACCTGATATAGCCTTTGCGGTGAACTATTTGGCAAGGAGACAACTAGATCCCACAGAAGAAGACTGGCAAGATGTAAAAAGGGTTTTCAGATATCTTAGAGGAACTGCGAATCGAGGATTGATATTTAGAGGTGAAATAGATGAGTTAGAATCACTGACTGACGCTAGTTTTAGAGATTGCATTGATTCTACATCCACTGGAGGATATATAATCAAATTATTTGGAGATGTGATAGCATGGAGAAGTCATAAACAGACATATGTCACACTCTCTACCTGTCAAGCAGAGTATCTAGCAATGAGTGAAGCCTGTCAAGAATTAATCTCATTAGACAAGTCGCTCAGGTATGTTGTTGGAAGAACATTCTTGCCTACGACAATCTGGTGTGACAACAGGGGGGCGTATCCCGTTTGGACACGTAACGATTCGACACCGCTTGATTAGACACGCACTTTTGGACACGTAATTATTGAACACCGCACGATTCGACACCGCATGATTCAACACTGCACGATTGGACACCGCACGATTGGACACCGCATGATTCGATACCGCACAATTCGACGCAAACATTGCACGATTCGACACCGCACGATTCGACACGAACATTGCACGATTCGACACCGCACTTTTCGACACGCACGATTCGACACCGCACTTTTTGACACGCACGATTCGACGCAGCACGATTCGACACCGCACAATTCGACAAGCACAATTCGACACCTCACGATTCGACACGCTCGTGTCGTTTTTCATTTATTATCTTTCTTTGCGAGTTCTGTTACTCTCTAATTTTTTATATTAGCTTTCGCTTCTAATTGTGCGGTGTCGAATCGTGCGGTGTCGAATCGTGCGTTGTCAAATCGAGCGTGTCGAATCGTGCGGTGACGAATCGTGCTGTGTCGAATCGTGCGTGTCGAAAAGTGCGGTGTCAAATTGTGCGGTGTCGAATCGTGCAATGTTCGTGTCGGATCGTGCGGTGCCGAATCGTGCGGTGTCGAATCGTGCAATGTTCGCGTCGAATTGTGCGGTGTCGAATCATGCGGTGTCCAATCGTGCGGTGTCGAATCGTGCGGTGTCGAATCGTGCGGTGTTAAATAGTTACGTGTTCAATAGTGCGTGTCTAATCAAGCGGTGTCGAATCGTTACGTGTCCAAAAGGAGGTCATTCACTGTATCTATCCGTAATTGCGGATAGCGCATCCATCTGCATCTGTATGCAATGCCAATCTATAGGAATCTGTCTGTAACTATACGGATACGATTCCTG
>NW_020224528.1:0-6716 GCF_003070985.1 Temnothorax curvispinosus
TATTATTATTTTTAAAATCTGCACGATGTTATTATGAGGCTTATCATTAACAAGAATGCAGAAGTACAACTTGACATTGCATTATTGGGCTTCCTAGTTGATTCTGGTTCTACTGTCGAACTCTTTCCTCCTTTTTCTGTCGTACTTTCGGATGTATGATCTCCGGTTACTTTAGCTGTAAAAGATGTATTTTTAGTGGTAACGTTAGTTTTTTATTTATTATACTAATAATTAGTAATAGTGTTAATTGATAAATATTAATACGATAAATACTAATATAATAATTAATAATTCATGAAATTGATAATTTTATGCATCTGTGCATGCATGCATAAATAAATAAATAAAATTATTTTTTCTTAAATATATATTAATATATTTATATATTATATTAATATATATATTTACTGAAAGACGTACTTGGAGTAATAATTGGATCAGTTGTGGCTTGGCCTTGTTTTTCTTCGCCTTTTAATACAAGCGCAGCGTTTGCTGTTAATATAAAATTATCCCGTGGAACAGTGTCTCTGAAAATATATCATTAATTTATAGAGTAATTTGCGATTCTATCGTTACTTTTTTTTAAATAATTATAACTTACGTGACGCGAATTGCATTGCTAGAAGCCACAATAACATCCAAAGTATCTTCCAAATTAGGGTAAATTAAAGTCATATTAATTTCCTCTTGCCGTAGACCCAAATTAATTACGACAATATACACTGGATGATTTTCCAAATACCTTATCAATAAAAAATAAATCCAAAATTTCGGTATTTATATAAACTTTCTAAACTTTAAAATAATTTACAAACGTAATATAAATAAAAGAGATTAACTTACAGAATAACACATAAATAATATGAAAAAATGTAAACTATTGATTTTTAAATAAAATAAATAATTTAAAAATATCTAAATTGTTTTCAAACAAAATTATTCATATTATTTTATGTTAAAATATTCTGTTAAAGATTTCTATTTTTATTGCCATTCTGCCGACAAAATTTGTAGCAGATAGTTTGCAAAATATGTTTTCAACAGATTCGGCTATTTATCAAATATTATTTATTACTATATAAATATTGTAATGCCAACCTTTTCAATACCAATACGCGATCATTATTCAGACTTGCAAATTCATAATCTCCATTTGTAAAAACTAACTCTTTTCTTAGACTAGCCAACTTCTGGTACGTTTTCAAATTGCTTCTCTTTTTACTTTGTTGTATTTCTACGTTTCTATAAGCATAATTAGAATGAATAGGGAGATATGTGGTTTTATTTGTAGAGAAACCAGCTGAAATTTTGGAACTCCATTGCATGGGAGTCCTCGCTGGATCTCTTGAAAAATATTCATATTCATTTATGCCTCTGGCGCAACCCATAAAATCAATAGTTCTGTTCCAAAATATTTTTGTGTCCAACATAGCTATTTCTTCGCCATAGTATGTATATGCTTGTCCAGGTAACAGAAGACTAAGCATATGAAGACCGTCGATTCGGTTGAGTCCGATTCTTGAAGCTGCTCTCGAATTATCATGATTTGAAAGCTACATTTATAAAAAATAATTAAGCTTCTAAGTAAAGTGAAAGTATATTAATCAAATAGCTATTTTTTCAAATAGCATAAACAACATAGTTACAAATTAAATAAAACTTTTTTCAATTTTTATAAATTTAATTTGAATTTATTAATTTAAAATTCTTACCACCCAGTTGGTCTTGGTGTCTTTTGGAAGAAATATAAGCCATTTCTCCAAGATGTATTTAATATAACTAGCTTCGCTGCTGTTACGAATATGTGTAATAAATTTAAAATTAAACGGTGGAATTCCTTTGTGCGTGCCATTGCCGTAATACGACAATAAATTTTCAACAGAAGTATCGTATGATTCGGCGATTAATAACCTAATGTTATAAAATCATATTAATTTTAATAATTAACACATATACTGTTATAATAATATAAGTATTAATAATATTATTATTAAAAAAATAAAGTTTTGAAAAGGTCTTTAAAAATCATACTTTGATAAGGCATTATTTCTTGATACCCATTTATCGATATATTCACGAAATATGTAAAGAAGCTCGGTGCTTTCAGGAAGACTAAAAGTATAAGTACCCTCTCCCGCAAAGGATTCATTTCTTAATGCTTCGTCTTCGAAAAAATAAGGTACTGCATTAATTCGAAAACCATCGACGTTTCTTTTCAACCAAAAATCGAGTATATCCTGTTCACAGAATTGAATTATTTTCAGATTATTTTACAAAGAATAAGAATTATTCAAGAATTTCTTAATTATTTTTTAAATAAAAATTGTAAAATATAGATTAATAAAATATAGAAATTAATTATTATTAAATTTAGAGCATAATTATCGTTTAAATTAATAATTTATATTGATCAAATGAGATCAAATTGCTTTTAAATTTGTTTCAAACATTATGAAATTATTAAAGAAATTACAAATTGTTATGTAATGCAAGAAAGTTGATATTTTAATCTTTTCAGCTTTTTTTAATTTGTATCTTCTGTTTTGATTTGGATTTCCGAAATTATAAATGAATATTTCAAATTATTATCTACGTTACCATTAATTCTTCGATTACTTTCTCGTTTCTCAAATTAAGATCCGGTTGAGAACTATGATACTTATGATAATACCATTGTTGTCTTTCATTGTGCCATGTCCATGCAGATCCTTCTTCGTCACTATGTATGCTTACCTATGCACAAAATACATAAAAAGATATATCTATATTTATATATTACTAAAATATTTTCATCGTTGTTTGCAAATTAGATTGCTTTGAAATCTAGCATATAATTTTAAAAAAATCTTACTTAGGTACTGATCTTTATAAAAATCTTTATCTAAAAATATTGTACATTATATTAAAAAGAAAAAAACAATGGAAATGAAGAAAAATGCCAGTACCCAATTATTTGGTGGAATGTTGTTGCCGTCCTTATCGATACCACCATTTGTCCAGATATAATAATCAACATATGGCTCGATATTTTTTGCCGATAACTGGAACCATTCATGCTGATCGCTGGAATGATTAGGAATAATATCCAGAATGACTTTCAATCCTAAAAAAAATTGACGATGAAATTATAACACAACAAGTGATTAAGAAAGTAATATTAAAATATACTAAACATTGAAAACAATACTATATAATGTTTATCCATAATTACGTTCTACACATATATTTGTAGATTGGAAAAATCTTTCCGTATGTTTTTTTTTGTTGGAAAAATTGAAAATCTCAGGAAAATTGCAGTAAACTATTTACTATTTTATACCTCGATCGTGAGCCTCTTGTATTAGATTGTCAAAGTCTTCTAAATCGCCAAAAATAGGATCTATATCCGTGTAATTGGAGACGTCATATCCAGAATCGATTAATGGCGAACGATAAATAGGATTCAACCAAATTGTTTCGATTCCAAGATTTGTGATATAATCAAGCTGGCTAATAATACCTGTAAATAAATTACTAAAATTACATTAAATGAGTTTACATAAATGTAATATAATAAATAATATTGTATTAAAAAATTATTTAATATACAATATAATGATACATTCATGAATATATTAAGAAGAAAAATATTTTTTTAACATTCTTAAGTTTCTGATCGATGAAATCTTAATATAATTTTAATTTTTACTTATAATAGCAACAATTTATGTGACTTACCCTTCAGATCACCCTCACCATCGCCGTCGCTGTCTTGAAATCCTCTAGGCCAAATCTGATAAATTAACGTGGTTTCCCACCATTCCCTTTTTGCAGATTTCTCATTATTCATTCCATTTGCCCAAAGTACGAAAGTACTTATCAATAATATGTAGCGCATAAGCGCTAACATTGTACATTAAGTTTGGTAAAATTTCAATCTGTCCACAATTTTTAACAAGATGCAAATTGAGGCTGTGACCTCTTATTGTTCTTATCACGCAAACTAAAACAACACAATCTTGAAATTAGCAACATTTTTTTAGCAATTTTATATTCTTTTAACATAATTCCGTCGAAGAAATCTCGTTTCTCTCTGCGCAATGACAACGTCTGCGCGATGTATCAACATCTTGCACATCACACACTATATTCCATAAAAAATCGAAACTCCAATATAATCCAAGCTTAACCAACATTTTGTGTATTAGTGATTTTAAAAGTTTTAAAATGTTTTTAAATTTTACATAGCACTTGTATCACATTTCTAAGTTATCTGACAATTCTATTTTTTAATGTTTTGATGTCTTAAATAGAAATAAAACGTTTTGTATACTAGTTTCTTTAGTGGCGCCTTTTTCATCATTTTAAAAAATTCTTATATATTTAAGTAGGTTATAAAGAAAAGCGGTTAATGTGTTACAAAAATTCGTTAAAAATTGATGTAATATTGCAGTACCTTTTCTTGGAGAAATTCACTTGAGACAACTCTTGACAAAATAATTCTTGTTGAATCTATATCATCTGTATTCTTTTCTTTATTTATTGCACCACTCAATAACCACAATCAATTTAAATATTGTTCAATGTTACTGTGCCGTTCTCTCTCTTGACATAGTCTTCTCGTGAATGATAAAAAGTGAGGCGTTAAAATTCTATAGTATATATCATAGATAACTATGTTATCATTATCAATATCACTGCCCCGATTGTCGTTCTTGAAGCTGTTGCAACTTAGGGTAGGGATACTTAATTCCAACCAAAAAGTAATACGGACGCACAACTTTGAGGTAAAGTCTTCCTATATAATAATGGATATTATGGATTATTTATATATCTGGTAGAAAGAGAGGGAAAGAGAGAGAGAGAGAGAGAGAGAGAAGCAGAAAAGAAAAAAGAATGAAAAGAGAGCAAAAGAAAGAAAGAGAGAAGACAAAAGCGAGAAAATGGGAAAGCAAGAAAAGAGGAGCAGGATGAGAAGAAGAAATAATTTGTTAGTATGGAAATTATATTTAAGTAAGAAGATTTAAAATTATAATAAATTTTATTTGTTAATACATTTGAGTTAATTTGTGATATTTATTTGGTTATATATTTATTTATTTAAAAATATATAAATGCAAGTTTTAAATGGGGATTTAATTTAAAACACAAGTGTAAACTTTATTCAAGTTGTTAAAAAATAACAATAACAATAATTTAATTAAAATAATTACATTTTGCTTTATATAAAACTTATATAAAATTTTTCTCTTGTTTTTTTTTCTTGAAAGTAAAAGAAACCGAAACTGATAATAAAGTGATTTAATAATTAAGGGATATAACTTTATTCTATGTTGTGATATATAATTAGATTTTTGTAGTGGTGAATAGATCAAAGCTGTGACGTTATTACCGAATCGTGTGTATCAAACAAAATGACATAAAAAACTTCTTAATGATAATAATCTGATTTATTGATAATCTGATATAATTGATGTGATAATCTTTGATAACACCCTTTTTTATTTATCGCGATTGTTTCAAAAGCATAGTCAAATCATGACAAACAGTGACGTAATTCATAATAACAGGACCAGGATAAAGAATATACGCATAAATATATTGCAATATAAACTGCTAATTTTGTCAGTATTAAAAAGTTATTTTTAATCATGACTGCAATTGCATAAGTGGTTGCTATAGATAAAATATTACACTTCGCATATTTTCGTGCCTTTGTTTGTTTTTCAAAATTATGCAGTCATTTCGACTGATTCTTTTTTCAAAGATAATAATTAGTAACTTTGTTATTTGTAAACGCTATGCAATACGATAAACAGATAACAATTAAATTACGATGCAGTTTAGCGTGAAAAATACGCGCGGGCGTAAGCTCACTTCCAATCTTCTTGGACAATCTCTTTGGACAGACATCTCTGGCTAGGAGGAAAAGGAAAGAATATGAATTATAATTCTCATAACGTTCTATTTCGTAATTATTAGGCAATAACATAACACATAACAATACATATATACACGTGTATGTATGTCTACTGGCGAGCAGTATGTATATGTTCGCGCTTACACGGTATAAAACTCACAACGTGCGTTATTCGCGCTCGCTGCCCGATGCAGCCGTTAATTAATTTCGAATTAATCGTCCTAAATCACGTAATGCATACCTCCGAATTTAGATTGCTTTTTTCCGGAGATTAATGCCTCGATTATGTTATTAAATCGAGACAAAGAATTCTGAATTTCGTCAGAAAAACTGTTTAGTATTTATATCAGATTAGATTAAACGATTCGTATCAGTGATTCATTAATATCGATTGTAAATTATGGTACTCGTGATCTAGGACGATAGCTTCGTTTATCTCACATTATAAAACACTTCGCTATATTAAACTTTGAAAGCAGTTTTACAGTGAAGCGATGTACGCACGATGCACGAGTAGGTAAACATCGCACGTATTCACTGTTCATGGAACCACCGTTTAATCTCTTAATCCTAGTCTGTAGAACAGTTTTTTTTTTCTAAGGAACACACCGACTATCTTGTACATAATTTATTCTTATCCTTTGATAGATAAAGATCGTCGATGAGATGGACTTCGTAAATATATACGAAAAGTTTAAAGCATAATTGGACCAAATCCATGAATTTTAGGACATTTAACTCTCCTGGCACTCTAATGATTACTATATAGTGAAATACTAGTACCATAATGCAACTTCGCGAGAGGAAGGGAGAAAGA
>NW_020224529.1:0-6327 GCF_003070985.1 Temnothorax curvispinosus
GACCAAATCTCAAACAATTTACATATGAAATAAAGGTAGAATTTTCCCGGGATTGCTATAAAGTGTACAATTTTTTGTTACCGATTTTTTTGGGAACCGGTTACAAATTTTTTCCAATTTTTCGGAAATTAATTGACCAAATCTTAAAAAATTATATATGAAATAGGAGTCGTTTCAAAATTTTTTTAATTTTTGGAGGATGTTTAATTTTTTATTAATGGAAATAATTTTTTATTAATGAATTGATTTTCTTGAAACCGGTTACGAAGTTTTTCTAATTTTTTTAAAAAGGTTTCCAATTTTTGTTTAAAAACATGTACGTAATTGTTCTAATTTCCTCAAATTTTGAGATATTAGCTGAATTTTTTTAGAAATAATTTTTCGTTATTTTCTTAAAAACAATGCCCAAATTTTTCTAATTTTTCGGGGATGGCAAAAACGTGTATAATTTTTTATAATCGATTTTTTGGAAATTGGTTTCAAAATTTTCTAATTTTTTGAGGATGGCTACGATGAGTTTATAGAAAAATTGCTAATAATAAAGGGGTTTCCGATTTCTGCTCCAATTTCCGTAAATTTTGAGATATCAAGCTGAATTTTTTTTATGGATAATTTTTATAGATAATTTTTCGTTACCGATTTTTGTGGAAACCGGTTACAAAATTTTTCAAATTTCTCGGGAGTTAATTGATCGAATTTTAAAGAATTGTATATGAAATAAAGGTAGAATTTCCTGGGGTTTGCTATAAAGTGTATAATTTTTTGTTACCGATCTTTTGGGAAACCGGTTACAAAATTTTTTCAATTTTTCGGGAGTTAATTGATCGAATTTTAAAGAATTGTATATGAAATAAAGGTAGAATTTCCTGGGGTTTGCTATAAAGTGTATAATTTTTTGTTACCGATTTTTTGGGAAACCGGTTACGAAATTTTTTTAATTTTTCGGGAATTAATTGACCGAATCTTAAAGAATTACATATAAAATAGAGGTAAAATTTTCCGGGGATTGATATAAAATGTATAATTTTTTGTTACCGATTTTTTTGGAAACCGGATACAAAATTTTTCCAATTTTTTGGGAATTAATTGACCAAATTTTAAAGAATTATATATGAAATAAGAGTCAAGTGTCAAAATTTTTTTAATTTTTGGAGGATAAGTTTAATTTTTTATTAATGGATAATTTTTCATTAAGAATTGATTTTCTTGAAACCAATGCCAAAATTTTTCTAATTTTTTGATGGTTTCAAAAAGAGAAAATAAAATGGAAAAAATGAAAGAGAGTTAATAATAGCGGGTCTTGTAAAATTCGTAATTTATTGCATATCCCCGCAGGGTTCGCAATCTACTACCAATACTACCCTTCTCCTTTCACTTTAACTCTTTGGACCAACGGGTTAACGTCTCTTTCCGAAAAACGGAGCCCAGTTTTCTCCGTACAAGAGCCTATCTTGCACGGAGGGGCGCAGCTATCGGAAAAACATTCCATGCTTCATGGCTCTAGTGGACTCGAACCTGGTTCCTCAGATTACGAGTCTGGCGCTCTACCACTAGACCACACTGCCGCCCTACAGAATATTTTCTCAGTAAGTACAAAAAATTGTAGCAGATATTCTACTGAAAATTGTTAAACTTGGAAAAAAAAACAGTGCCGTGCCATTTTTTCACTAAAAAAAACTTAATATGATTACTCATACGCATGCTCTTGGTAGATTTTAAAAACGAAGCAGTTTAGGGCATATGTTTATAGCACCTTTTTTTTCTAAAATAAGCCATAGAATATCCCCTTCAATTTTTTGACTTGCTCTGCCTCTTATCTTCTCCCTCTCCACTTCATCTCTTATATATCCAGGTGTCCTCCAATTTAATCCAAATACCCATCTAAGGTATCTCTCCTGTATACCTTCTACCTCATTCCTTTCTTTCCATCCCCATATTTCCGCTCCGTATCCCATCACTGTCCATATCAAGGTGTCATATAACCAGATCCTTCTTTTCCAATCCTTTTTCCACATTCTTTTCCCTATCCCCCAAACTTCCTTTATTACTCTCGCCGTCTTCCTTCTTTTCTCTCTAATGTGCGCTCCTTGTTCCCCATTTTCCTTCAGTGTATATCCAAGGTATTTGAATTCCTTAACTTCCTCTAATTTCTTTCCTTTCTATCTCTAGTCATACTTCTTCTTCCTTCTTCCACCCTTTCTGAATCTCATAACTTTTGTTTTCTTTATGCTCAATGTTAATCTCTTCCTATCCAAGTATCCCTCTAACCTGCTTATCATCGATCTCATGTCCTGTTCCTGCTCCGCCATCAAAGGTGTATCATCCGCATACATTAAAGTGTAAATTTTCTCCCCTCTCAGCTTCACCCTCACACCTCCCCCCCATCCCCCTTCTTCATATAATCTTCCAAATCTGCGATTAATAAGGTAAAGAGTATCGGGCTTAATGGACATCTTTGCCTCACGCCCTTCGCCATCCAGAATGCTCCTCCACTCTCCTTGTATGATCTTGTATATCGATGACATAATTATTATCTCTCTATAATCCTTCACCTTTCGCCCTTATCCTTTCTTTATTATTGGAATTATTTCCCCTTTCTTTCATTGTTCCGGCCAACCTTCCCCTCTCCAAACCTTTTTACATATTTCCCATATCCATTTCACCATTTCTTCTCCTCCAAATTTCCATGCTTTGTTAGGTATCCCATCATTGCCTATTGCTTTTCCTGTTTTCAATTTCTTTATTACATTTCTTACCGCCTCCAATTCTATTTCATCCTCTTCTTGCCTGTCCCTTCCCCCTTCCCCTTTCACTACTCTACTCTCCACCCCACCCATTAACTCCATGAAGTACTCCTTCCACTCTTCGAGCTTTATATCTTCGTTTATCCTCCTTCTTCTCTTTCTTACTCTGCCTATCAACTCCCATACTTTTCCTTCAATTTTCGCTTCCCCTATCTCTCTTATCATCCTATCCTTTTCCTTTTTTTTTCGCACATCTCTCTGTATTCCCTCCTTTCTTCTCTGTACCTTTCCACCTCTTCTTTTCTTTTCCTCCACTTTCTTAATTTTCTCCTAACTTCTCCCTTTCTCTCCCTGCATTCTTCATCCCACCATCCTCTTCTGTTCTTGTTAGTCATTCTCCCGCTCTCATTTTCATTCTCTTCTATTACTTTTCTTATCTTCGACATTCCTTCTTCTATCTCTTCTTGTATCTCTCTTTTTCCCCTTTCTATCATCCCTAGTCTCTCTCTAAATTGTGTTCTTCCCTCCTCACTCCATATTCCTCTTCTCCTCATTCTTTCTCCTTCTCTCCTTTTCTGCTCTCCCTTTGGGTTGCCTCTCACCCAGATTACTAGCGGATGATGATCTGAGTTTACTCTTCTCCTACTTCCAGCCTTTCCACTTTTTCTCTAACCTCTTCATCTCCCATTACGTAATTTATAACCGTCTCACCTCTCTCTCCTGTGTATGTAAATTCCTCCTCTTCATCTCCTTTTACACTTTCATTTAATATCATCCATCCCCTTTCCTCGATAAATTCCAATAGCTTTCTACCGTCCCTATTTATTTTCTTGTCTTTTGATCTTTTCCCCCTTTCTTCTATTCTTCCTTCGTGCTCTTCTTCCCATCCGCCTTCCTCACCCGTTCTAGCGTTAAAGTCTCCACCTATTATAGTCCTTACCCCTATTTCCCCCTCCTCCGTCCAATCTTTCAAACCTTCTAGTTTTTTGTCCATATTATTTACATATATTCCTACTATTCTTCAAATTTCTTTCCCTATTCTTATCTTGCATTTGATCTTTTACCACTTATCTCTTCTATCCTTTTCCGTATTCCTACTAGCATGCCTCGCCCTGCCTTTTTTGTTTTTTCTGGTCGCTATTTGCACTCTCCATCTAAATTCGTTTGGGACCTTTTCTTTCATTTTCTCCCATCCCCTCTCATCCAACCATGTCTCCATCATTATCACTACGTCCCATTCCTTTATCCCTTCCCAGAACTCCTTATCCTTGTTTGCTACACCCGCTACGTTCCAGAAGGCCACCTTCCACGTCTCATCCTCCCTCCTATTTTTTTCTTTCCTTCTCTCCTCATCTTCCTTATCCTCCTCTCTGACCTTTCCTTCTACGTTCTCTTCTTCCTCCTTCTTTCTATCTTCATTGTCCTCCTCACCTTCTTGTTCTGCATTGTCTTCCACCTCTGCTTCTCTTATCTCATCCCTTATATCCTCATCTCCTCTCTTTCTCCTATTCCTTATGCCTTCTTCTTTCCTATCGTTTTTCCTTTCCTTATGACTTCCGAAAATTACTCCTCTCCTCTAACTTTCCTTTATCTTCGTTCCATTTTAGCTATTTGTTGTCCACCCACATCTTTTGGTAACCAATTGTAGTTTTCTTTCCTGCCTCTCTTTCCTCTTTTGCTCTCCTTCTTATTTCTTTCTGTATCTGTCTTTCTATTTTAGAGAGGTCGTCATCCAAGAAGCTTTCATATTTCCTTCCTAACTCCTTTCTTTTTGTCATTATCTCCCTTTTGGCTTCCCAGTTCCTACATTTTATCATCGTCATTTTATTATCTCCGTATCCTACTTCTTGTACTTCCTCAATGGCCACATTTATTTTATTTATTTCTCCTATCATCTTCTCAATTTTCTCTTTTCTTTCTGTCTTGTTTCCTCTCGTCGCTTCTTTCAAAATTATATTGTTTCTTTTCCTTCTTCTCTCCGTCTCATTTCTATATTCTTTTCTATCTCTTTCATTTTCCCTATTAAGTCTATTCCTTCATTTCCCTCTATTCCACTCAAGTCTACCTTCTCGACTTTCTTCTCCAGACTTTTTAATCTTTCCTCCACCGACTTTCTTTGCTTTTTCCATATTTCCTCTCTCCTTTTGAATTCTTCCTTTAACTCTTTTATTTCATTTTTTATCTCCTCTTTATCTTTTTTTCTTTCCTTTTCCTGTTCCTCCATTTTCCTTAAAATTTCCTTAAACATCTCCTCTGCTGTCTTTTCCTTCTTCTCCCTTTTTAATCTTGGTTGGCGGCGATCTGTTTACCTTCCTTACTGCGTTAAATTTCTCCAGTATTTCCTTTTCTGCTCTTGCAGTTTCCTCCTCAATTTCTCATCTTCCTTTTTTGAATAAAATCTTTGAGTGAGCCTGCGCTACTGTTCTCTCTCTTAACTTGGCTAGCTCCTCCGCCTTCGTTGGCCTGCCTTTTGTTTTCTTTCCACTATCGCCTTCTTTCTTCTCCTCCTTACCGCCTTGCTGCACACTCTCTGTTATGCTAAGACTCCATAGACGCGGAAACGCCGTGCGGTAGAGTGCATTGACCAATCAGAAGGCTGCCGCAAGTCGCCTGCGGCAAAATCAAAATTTGTGATTGGTCAACGCACTCTGCCGCATGGCGTTTCCGCATCTATGGAGTCTTAAGGTGGAAGCACATAAAATTGCAGGAGCCATGAGCAGAATGCAGAAGCCATATGCGCATGCGCTGTGGTATCCGTAGAGCTCTAACAGATACCATCGCGCATGCGCATATGGCTTCTGCATTCTGCTCATGGCTCCTGCAATTTTATGTGCTTCCACCTTTAGCATTACTCTTTCCTTCTCTATCTCCATCCGCCACCTTTAACATTATCTATCTCTCTAGCTTTTGTATGCCAATGTTTACCGATTTTTCCTATCCCTTCTAATATCCCTAGTCTGCCTCTCTCACCGCCCTGTTCTCCGTCTATACTCCGCGTGCTCCCTGCCCGCGGCCGCTCTCCTCACGCACGCTTTCTGCACTCTTTTCTCCCTCTATCCTTCCCTTTCACGACCTCCCTTCACTTCTTCGCGCACTCTCGCTCCTCCACTCTCTCCCCCTTACATGCACACCTCCACCAGACCTCTCCTAAGCTCTCACACACTACCAAAATGAGTTCGAATAACCACCACGTGTCACACTCTATCGTACCGGAAATGGTAGTCCTAATAACAAATAAATAGTCTCAGGTAAATTATTTTTCTTTTCTTATTTTAAAAATTATTAATTAATTGAATATAAATAATTTAATTATTGCAGTTAAAGGTGGTTTAAAAAATAATTATGTTAATGTTATATATACTTAGGGTTGTGTGGGGTGATGTGCAACACTTTTTTTCGTTGCTCGGAAAACATGTCCAAAATTCAAATTCTTGAATATATCATGGCTGTATAATGTAGAGGAAGGAAAATACTAAAATTTTGCGTGATTAGATTTTCAAAATTTTAAATTTTTCCTAAAAATTTTTCGAGTTTTCAAAAAAAAAAAAAAAAAAAAAAAAAAAAAAAAAAAAAAAAAAAAAAA
>NW_020224530.1:0-10896 GCF_003070985.1 Temnothorax curvispinosus
CAATTTACGGTGTGAAACGGACCATCTTCTGTACTTCTTTCGTTTAAGTAGAAATAATCATCCTCCGGCACCTCATATATTAATTCATCGTCTGTAAGACAAAATAGAAATAATTAATATTGTACTGATGTGCATGAAGATTAATTTGAGTCTGTTACTATAGCTTGAGCTACTACGTTACTTTATATGAGTAGAATTGTTTTCGCAATCAGAAGTAATGTTTATTTCAGGTGTTATTATTTGTACATGAGTAATTTTCTCTATTATTATTTGAAAATAAAAAATTATTTTATTCTTTATTATTTTATTAATGTTTTATTTAAATATTTGTTACGTAAAAGTATGGAACTATACACTAGGGTTACAAATGTTTGGATTTATAAAAATTTCTGGATGATTTTAAAATGTGGTAAAATAACTTTTACCTGCACTTATTGCAGATACATTGTGTTCCTCTCCTTGACTATGTATATTTGTCTGTATAGATTGAAATCTGTCAAGTTGGCTTACTGAATCAGCAATAATATTAATCTCAGAGTGTTCAGGTGATATTATCTGTATATTTGAAGAATTTTCTCTATCGTTGTCTAAAAACAAAATTTTTTTAAATCTTTTATTTAAATATTTGTTACAATGGTGTATAATCTTATATACAGGATGTATCAGTTCACCCGTGCCAGCCATTAAAATAATGTATAAATTTTTTGATAAATAATCCGAAAAATTTTGATAAGTAAATCGGGTATGCACACACGCACGCAAGTACGCACGCACGCACGCGCCCACGCATGCACACGCACACACACACACACAAGCACACGCACACGCACGCGCACACACATACTATAGACAATGTTTAAAGAATTGAAAGTTTCAAAATATTTTTAAAGTGTGATAAAATTACTTTTATTACCTGTACTTATTGCAGATATATTTTGTTCCTCTCCTTCACTATGTAAACTTCTATGTCCAGATCGAGATCTGTTATGCTCTTCTGAATCACTAATATTAGTTTCAGATTGTTCATGCGTTAATGTCGGTATATTTGAAGAATTTTCGCTATTATCTAAAAACAAAAATTGTTGTAATCTTTTATTTAAATATTTGTTAGACAAGTAAAAAATCTACCGATTTAATAATTATGTCCAAAATAATTATCTATCATCACGAAAGATCACCAGAAAAATTTCATACGACAAGTTATTCGTATGGGATAAGTGTGAAGTTATAAATTTATTTTGACATGTGATAATATCTCATCTGAATTGATATTTTGTAATATGACTGGATATTAATTTTGCATATGTAATATTGTGTGTGTGTGTGTGTGTGTGTGTGCGCGCGCGCGCGCGCATACACACACACACACACACATTATAGACAATGTTTAAAGAATTAAAAGTTTAGAAATATTTTTAAAATGTAATAAAATAACTTGCATTACCTGTACTTGCTGCAGATACAGTTTGTTCTTCTCTTCGACTATGTAAATTTCTATATAAATGTCGAGACTTACGTCTCATATTTTGCTTTCCTGAAACAAAATAAAAATATTTGTAAAAGATGCACATTATAAAATCAGTAATTAAAATGTACTATTAATTTGCTATTTATGTTTTTAACTATGTTATATATGTGCAACAAAATTAAAACATTTAGCAAAGTTGAATATTTTTTAAAATAAAATGTTGAAAAAATCTTAATGAACTAGGTAGTTTTGCATATGTGAAAAGTAAGTAATATTTACGTGTCTGAAAAGTTTCATTTAAATTATCTGAGAATAACTAAGTCTACTTGTTCACCATTTGTTAAATCAGCATCTGAAAAAAGAAATAGTTTTATGAATTTTTGGAATGGACCTTGGTAAATTAATATAATAATGATTTATGATTTTATTTTATTATTTTGTTATAACAATGTTATTTCTGTCGTTGTAAAAATGATCATACAATAACATGCATACATGCTCGATTAATAGCATAAATAAGCATAAAGCTCGATAGTATGTATTGTACGCATAGTACATACCTTCTAATGAGGCCATTTGTTCCATTTGAAAAACATTATAGTTTGTCGTAAACATGAGTAAAAATTCTTTTAGTGATAACCTTGAAATTTAAAGTTTTAACATATAGTCATTTATCACTCGACTATTTTTAATAATTAATAACTCGTTATAACTATTGTAAAATTTGTAAACCGGTACAGGATTTTTTGACTTAAGTTAGTCCACTTTATTTATACACAAATTTTGTACTCAACATTCTGGGACACTATATAATTATAAAATAATAAAATAATACCTTTTATTAACTAAATCTTCTTGCGCATTTCTAATTTTAGAATCAAATTCTCTATTTGCCCTTGTATGAGGTCGTCGAGATCTAACACCATTGTTTAATCGACGTAAATCTAATTCTTGATCAGTAATTAAGTGAGATAATTTATCTGGAAAAAGAGAACAATATATAAGATATGAAACAAGGTAAATATAGCATCTTAATAATAATACAAAAAGAAAGTATCTCAAAATGGATCGCTTATTATTAAGCTATCAGAAATGAAAACTGTTTTCATTTATTTTGTAGAAACATCTATTTACTTAAAAATTTAATATTTGAGATTTTCACATGTAAAAGAAATGCCGTATCTGATTTTTCAAATTAAAATTACGTTTGAATTTAAAATATAACTTATCACATATATGTGACAATTTATGATAAAAATACTTTGATTGCCTAATGTTAGGCCAATGTCACACATAAGTGATACACGTTATGTAAAATGTTTAATTATTTTATATACTAAGTGTAGTATAATTGTGTGTCTGTTTAAGAATCTTTAAAATTAATAAAAAATATTTTTATATATTACCTAAGAATGTCCATATGTTAATATTTCTTGTTCCTAATTTCTGTACTGCAATATTATGGAAACTTTCTACTATGTTATTCGTACGTACAGGACAATGATAGGTACTAATTTTCGATGCCATATTTGACCAGGTAAGTCTTAAATATGACATGAATTGTAAAATATCTGGATGTTCACCAGCAAGTAGGTCTGCTTCAGTTTGTATTATTAATAAAGCTTTTTGAAACATATTTGGTGGTAACAAAGGCAATGTCATAGTCATTGAAAGTACCGTTTTTGGAATATTTGAAAGGCGCAGTTTTCGCCATTTACGTAGTACAGCCTGAAATTTAAAATGTAATGTAATTTTTCTATATTTGTACTTATACTTATTGTAACTGTATTGATGACATGCGTAGATATGTGTTCAAAGTATTTAAGAACAAACGAATATTTTTACTAGCCAAATCAACTGTTGTCTATGCTATCTTAACTAAGCTAGCATGCTAAAACTATTATTAAATAAAATACTAAATATTCTACGAAATACTAAATGCGTATTATTTGACCATAACTGTTATCCAATCATAAGGCTAAATTCTTTTTATAGCATGATTTCAAAGCTTGTAAAAGAAAGAATAGACTTTTGTAAGATATAAGTATACCTTTGATGTATTTTTATTAAATAAAATTAATGCATTTTATTAAAAATATTAAAATAAAGACGAAACGACTAACAAAATAAACATTAAAACATTATATTATCTAAATAAAACAAAAAGGTAAATGTATTCATCAAATGATAAAAAAAATAAAGATTTTAAAAATATAATAAAAAGACACATTTTGTGAGTATATAAAAAGTAACTAGCCTAAGTACTGCTACTACGACTATCAATAAGTAACCTTCAAAATCGGATGTTGAGGTATCAGACTAGTGTTCAGTGATCAACAATGAACGAGTAACAATTGTTATCAAACGAAACAAAAATATAAATAAAGACTTTTTTAGAAGTTTGATATCTCAGGGAGATGACTATAGTGACTCAACAGTGGCTGTTCAATAATTTGTCAAATAAAAAATAATAAAAAGTGATTTACGTAATTGAATGGCAGTGCTGATTATTTCTCAAAGTAAGATAAACAAGATACAATAGTATCAATTACATACATGTGTCTTGTCATATGTAACACATTATCTGTAGAAATTGCACTCGCTTACGTACACTTACATGTATATACATTTCTAATACTATTAATGAATTCATCTGAAGAACGTTTTTATATATACCTGATTGAAATGGAACCAACATCCAGTTAAATTAGCACTAGGAAACTTCTTATTCAGTGATTTTACTGCAGCTGTTTCAAAATCGCTCATAATAAACTTAATGTTTTGTTCAAGTTGTGGTACTAGTTGTGTAATTTTATCCCATAAAGCATCATACAAAGTTGTTGTACGTACATCACATAATATGAATAATGTTGCAATACCCTGGAAAGATCAAGTTATTTATTTCGTTATTTATCGTTATCCTTGTTAAAGTTATCTTCCTTAAAGCGTTCGTTTTAACGCTTTAAAAAAAACTGACTGATTTTAATAAATATTTTACCGTATCCATGTATCGTATATGGACCGAGTAAAGCTGCGCAATATGAGGTTTGCGTGGAAGAACCTTAAAAATGATGTTTTTAAATAATTTATATAATTATACTTAATTTTGCTTTTATATATGCGTCAGATATTAAGAACTTTCTTACAAGAAAAGATAATGGTACTTACAGAAAAAGTTCCATCTACATAGATTTCAGTAGTAGAAGACAATGCTTGCAGTAAATAATTAGTTGATAAAATTATTGCACTTTTTCCATCCGTTGTAACTACTTTATCTTTATAAATATTTTGTATAATGTCAGAATTTTCGAGAATATCATATAATGATTCCAATGTATTAGGTACAGATGGTCGGCTTTTCTCACGTTCACGATGCATACTACATCTTATAGTTGCAAAGCTTAAATATTGTCCTGCATCTGGATTTCTAGAAAGGAGTGAGATATAATGTAGTATTTAATAATGTAGTATTAATACAAAAACAGTAAAAATTTTAACAAATTGATTTTTATAATCTTTTATTGAGTTTTACCACATTGAGTGACACTTTAATAGAAAAAAATAAAAAATGAATACTATTCTAAATTAAAATACACATAGAATTAACAATTCTTATTTTAAAATTACATATTACTACTTCATTATATAAATGTTATTTATGTAGATGATAAGAATATTTAGGTATTACAAATGAAGTATGAAAAAGTATGAAAAAAATTGATCATAGAATATAAATGTACTTACAATTATTTTATCATACATATATAATTGATTACAATCTACAGAATGATATAAAAAACATAAATGAAACAGAAGAAAATAATGTAAAATAAAGTAGCCTTATGTTAAAAATTGGTCCATCAAAAAAGATTGTTAAATTTCATGTATGTTAGCAAAATAATATTTTACCTAATATAAATGCAAACAAGCAAACAATTGAAAGAAACAGTTTAAGTTGTGACATAAATAAAAATAAGAAATGTAATAGAAATTTTTCATCAATAGTAATATCTTAAGGGGATGCTGGAGTGACGCTCGAACTTGATCAAGGTCGATAATGTAGAGCGAAATTCTAACCTATAATATTATAAATTATCAATATTAGCTTTGCAGAGTACAAAATTCTTTTGCAGTATTAAAGTACGCGCAAAAATAAACTACGCGAGTATCGATTTCATATCAAAAAACGAAATCTGAGGTCTACGCACGCACGCATTCACGTGATATTTATTACACGCGTTTCTTTTATATTAGGTGTCTGAACCAAATTCTGTAAATTGTGTGTTATTTCTTCACATAATCCGCAGTCAAGACTACTCTCATTTTGTAACAACGAAGCGTAGAACTTTTATAGGAAGCAAATCTTGTCACGAGTTGACAGCAGTTTACCCTCAGAATAGATAAGGAAGATTTGAATTTCTTAAATTATTTTCCATTTCGGGATTATTCGGGCAGCCTTGACTGCATTAGTGCACGTACTTTAACTAGAGCAAACCGATTTTTCAATCTGTGAAGCCAATAAAGAGAAACGCGTGTAATAAAATTACGTCGTTTAGTCGGTAAAAATGAACACTCCAGCATCCCCTTAAGACAGAACATCATTTGCTCTTTCTCTGTAAATTAAAAAATATAAATGTATATAAAAGGCAATATGTTAAACCCTAAAAATGCAAATGTAAGTAAAACTACACTATATGATAATTATATATACATGAGTAAACATTCTAAATCATTTATATTCGAAAAGTTTAAATTCACGAAAGTGATTCAAATATAAATATAAGAACATGCTGTACAAAAATTATACATACATTAATAAACATTTAAAATTGTTTAAGTTCAAAAATAGGGTGAAATGAAATATTGTACCTATTATTGAAAAAATAATGAATACATCCAATAATATTAAAAATGTAAAAGTTAACAATAAGCACTACAAATTAATAACACAAAATTTAAAAAAGAGATTAAAAAAATTACTAAAAATGTTTGTGCATGTGCGTGCATGCGTGTGTGTGTGTCTTAAGCAGGGTCGACAAAATTCCACATTTTCTGGATAAAGTCCATGTCAGTGGTAAAAACCGGTATTTTCCGGAAAAACCGGCAAAAACTGATCTTTTCCATTAAAAATAGTAAAATAAATAGAAAATCTTATCGAGATATTTTAATTCATAGGTAGCTCGAGGTGCCTATAATCTTAGCTACGGTTCTGCGCGAGAATATTTAAACATCAAAAAATAAACGCGCTGGAAAGGTCGCTCATTTATTCATACTCCCTACAAATCTTTCTAGGTACCTGTATTAAAGTTATACGTTTATTGGTTTGGTTACTGATTATTGGTTATTGGTGAAGTTGTTAGTGTAGTTAACATGAGTAATTAGAAAAACGCATTAGGAAGACACAAAGACGCTGTATGGTCTTGCTCTTGAATCCTGTTCCGTTAATAACATCAATAAACAGAAATGTATTTCTTGTGAAATATTAGTAAGTGCAAAAGCCCCATAATTGAAACAGCATCTTCAAAAGTGTAATAAGTTTCAAAAGAATGAAGCTAATTTAATAAATGAAGATCAATTTAGACAATGATTTGGAAGAATCGAATAAAGAAAACGAATTAATATTAAATCACCTTCATGCTTTTATGAAATAGCCTTTGATGTCAAATTATATAATTAAAACTACAACTGCACATAAAGAAGAAATAGACAAGGCAATGGCAAAATTTTTATGCTTGCAACATATCTTTTAGAGTCTCTGAAAATATACATTTTAAAAATTTTATCCAAGTTTTACGACCAAGATATGAACCTCCAAATAGAAAACAGTTATCTGGAAATTTACTAAATAAAATTTATGATAAAATCATGCATGGATAAAGTGCAAACCGAGTTGAATGAAAACACAGTTATATTAATGCAAGATGGTTGGAGCGAGGTATATAATACTCCAATTATTGCTAATATTTTTTCTACTGGCGAATTGTCTTATTTCTTATCGGCAATTGAGTCTGGATGTAACGTAAAATCTGCAGATTATTGTGTAGGAGTATGGCTAAAGAATTGAAGGATCATGCAAACCTCAGTTACCTGGTGAAAGAAAATGGAACAATCAACTAAAATATTAGGAAACTTTTATTCGTAATCAACAATTTTACCTTCAAATAGTTGATGAACATGAAAAAGAGATAAATGACAAGATTGCTCGCATTATTAATAATGTTGCGATTTATAAAGAAGTAAAATCTTTGTACGTTCAATTAATACATATAACAAGTGCGCTTGATAAGGTAAAACTAAAAAAAATTATATTTATTAAAAAGAAATGCAATTCTCTTTCATTATTTTTACTTCAACATACATACGTACAATATAAATACGTACGCATATATACGCACGCACACACGCACATACACATTGTGCTCAGAAAAAGTTAATTTATATTTATTAATTGTCTTTAGATGTATTATATATATAATTTGATAAAATTATATAAAGTTGCAATAAAATATAATATTTACATGCTTATAAAAAATGTTACATTACACAAAATGTTACATGTGAATAATTACTCGAATGTGTCTTTCTAATCTATTTCTTTAATTTTTTACTTTAATTCTTATGATTTATTTGATATTAGTATCGAGCTGAAGAATGTAACATAACGGACTGTACCAATTTATGGATAACATCCATGAATAATGAAAAATTGGAACCATATAAAAATATTTTGGAAAAGAGATTTTCTGAAACTATTACACCTGCGTATATGTTAGCTTATATATTGCATCTGCAATATGATACTACAAGACTGTCTAAAAACAAGAAGAAACAGCACGAAATTATGCATCAGAATTATTTCCGGATGTTTTACCGTTAATTATATCCTTTCAAGCAGAGGCTGAACCCTTTCTAAAATCTTTTTTTTAAAAAGCCAAAAATATGAATGTTAGAATGAGATGGAAAGCATTCAGTAAAAATGATCATCTTCCTGCAGATTTTATTAATTTTATCATGCACTTACATAACTGTCCAGTAAATTCCGTGTCAATTGAGAGAATGCTTTCCAATTTAAGTTTTATCCAAAATAAAATCCGTAATAGATTAGGAATCGATAGAGCTAATAAATTAGTATTTTGTTATAAGACGTTGAATGGTAAATTCGAACCAGATCTGCAGTGATAAAAATTTTTAATTCTACTATTATGTTTCCTCTCTTATTAGAAATATGATATAAAATTTAGTAACACCTTTAAAGTATCTGTTTTAAAAGTAGATATATTTTATGTACTAATTTGAATTAAAAGCTTTTTAATATTATATTGATTTCGTTTTTTAAACCATAGTGATTAACATAATTTATTAAATATATATCTCTTTTTGTATAAAATAATATAATAAATATATTTAGTTTATATTTAGTTAGTAGTATAATAAATATTTTATATAATAGTTATATAATAGTTAGTTATATAATAAATTTAGTTAGTAATATAATAAATATAATTAGTTTATATACAAGGTGTTCCAGACCTGAGGTACTATCCGTTAATTCCTGAAATCATTTTAAAACGATAATTCTAATACCAAAATGATAAGGCTATAAAAATTTTTAAATGAGAAGTTTTAAGTGAGAATTTAAAGTTAGCCAATCCATTTGTCAGGAGTTCACGCGCTCAGTCAAGTCACATTGCTAGTAAAAATGTTTCAGGACAATTCTTTCTCGAAACTAACATAATTTTACATACGTATTGTTTAAGTTATAATTATTTCTTATCTTTATGTATAAGTATGTGTATGAGTTATTAATTAAGTGTAATAATAAGAATTTTCGTTTTAAATTGATCACATGAATCTGCTATTAACGGGTACGTCAGGTGTGGAACACCCTGTATATTAGTCATTTTTATAAATTTTTCCAGTTTATTCCATTGGATAAAGTTTGGGACGGTAAAAACCGGAATTTGCCATGGTTTTTTTCACTTACTGGTTTTTGCCGTCCAACCCTGCTTATAAGAGCTTATTAATTTCTTTATACACTGCAAATAAAACTTATAAATCAATAAGATTCATAAATAAGTTTTTAAACAAAATGTACTTTATCTGAAATTTTCTAAAGTCAGTAAGAAAATTGTTGGAAGTTCTAAACTTTCAAATTAAAATTATAATAACTAATTGTTCAAGATATAAAATTATGTGATCCGTTCAATAACAATATCTTTAATACACAGATTATTTTTTTACACAAAATATATGTAATCAAAACGTTACTAATTAAAACTCATGATGTTAAAAACGAAGGCAATCCGATTTAATTTAATTTTGAAATACAAATATTAATGTTTTAAAATTTTAAAATATTACAGATAGGTGACTAAACCATATGAATTTGATATAAAAGACATTTTAAGACAAGTGAGTAAAAATATTTGATATAAAGGACATTTTAAGACAAGTCAGTAAAAATATTTAATACAAAATTATAAAATAATTACGTGACAAATTATAAAAATTTCAACAAATATATAATAGTAAAAATAAAATAATTTTACCTTCTACAAATTGAATCAAAGATCTCTTTTAGTCCAGTATTAGTTTCACGGGAAAGTCTTAGCATTTCTTCTTTCATTTCAAGCTGTGCTTTAATAAAAGGTAACTTCGGATGATTATGTTCTTTCTTAGTATGTACTTTGTTATCCTGAACAATGGCGTTGCCTGGACATTTTGTTGTTCTCCGTGAGTTACATCGAAAGACGTTATCATAACGATTATCTCTAGAATACAAATAATCATCATATACATAAGTATGTGTCCCCTTCTGTCTTCCAGGTAAAATTTCCATCTACAATGAAACAAATTTGGTTACAAATACATACAAATTAAACATTTTATATTGTAGAAAATATGCTAATATTCAGTCCTCAATTAATATATCTTCAATTTTTAAATGCAAATAAGTATTATAATATTATTACAACAATACAATATTAACAAGGTTTTAATATACAGATTATCTACTACAATTACTAATAAACCACGCTCCTTTGAAAATTGAGCAAAAAGTAAAATGTAACCAAAATTACAACAGCGTAAACTTTTGAAAAATAATTGTACAAAAATTATATTGCAGTTTACGTAATAATAATATTGAGTAACTAAAAAATCATATTGCTATTAATTTTCTGCAATTTAGTATAGTTATGTTAATAAAAGCATTAGTCACAAGTTAATTAAACATTTTATTTAACAGAATACACAAAATTATTTAAAACTCGGATGTAACACGTGGAAAATGCAAACTTCTTGGTATTGCTGGCATTCTTACTTACGTTGATAATAAAAGGCAGAAAAGAGACCGAAATAGTTTGTAGTAAAGAAGTTGCCACTTCTTGCAAAATATCTTGGTATATGTTGGTTTCCACTTTATTTCA
>NW_020224531.1:0-2291 GCF_003070985.1 Temnothorax curvispinosus
CAACCCCTTCTATATACTTTTTGTAAGGGCACATCTTCATGGCAGGATATTATGCGCATGTATAAAGATATAGTAAAACGATGCCATGAAATAGGTTTAGAAATAATTGCTTCAGTCTGCGATCAGGGTAGTACAAATGCCAAGGCAATCAAAACTATGATTTTTGATTCTAAAAGAAATGCACAAACAGAAATAGAAAAAAATAATGATATAATAATTATAGATGGCATAAAAGTAATACCATTATATGATCCCCCGCATTTAATGAAATGTATTCGTAATAATTTGTTAACGAAAGACTGTAAATATATATTAGAGGATAATGTTACAAAAGTTGCTAAATGGTCAAACGTGATACAAACTTATTTTATTGATAAAAGCAGAGGATTTAATGGATTCTTGGATAAAATTAAGGATTCTCATGTTATACCAGAAAAAATTAAAAAAATGCGAGTACGTTACTGCACACAAATTTTCTCAAATACATATTCCAAAGTGATGTTGTTATATAGTGAGCAAGAAGTAGAAAGTAGATGTAAAACATGGAAAATGCCTTGTGATGGTGTAGATACGGCTTATTTTTTAAAATTTTTTAATGATCTTTTTGATAGCCTTAATGGAGGCATTGTAATGCATAATCGAAGTACAAATGAGGAGACTATGACTTCTACTTCAACTGATAATTGCAAACACGAAGATATATGGAATGCTGGAATAAGATTTTTACAAAATATGTATTTTATAAAAATAAAAAAACATGACAAATCAAGACCCGATGTCCTAAGCAATTTTCAACATACTTTGCGTGGGTTTAAGTTATTAAGAAGTTATTTGAGAGAATTAGGTTTCAATAGTTTTGCCACACGTGAATTTAATCAGGACCCCTTAGAGAATTTTTTCTGTCAAATTCGACAACATGGAGGAAGAAATACTATTCCAACTTGCACTAATTTTTCTACTTATTATAGAACTTTATTAATAAATTCTTGCACACAATATACAACATCTGGTAGTAATTGTGAAAATACTAACATGGAAAACTTAATTCATTTTTTAACAATATCTCCTTATAACGAGGTTGACGAGGTTAACGAGGTTGACGACACTAATAATATTTACATTCCACAAAATGTAATACAAGAATCACTCAATAATATAACAGAAAATTTTAAAAATATTGTTGAGAATATCTTGTCTGCAGTTAGATTTTGTGATATTTGTTGTGCCTTATTAATAAATAACCAAGAGGCTATAATAGAATATATAAAAAAAGTCATTGCCATAACAAATTATTTTATGAATAAATATTGTTATATTACAAAGCTAACCAAACATATAAAAGAAAATATTAAGGAATATGTTATAAGTATTAATTCTGATATATGTTGCGAACATAAACATATTGAGGAATATGTGATAAATAAATATATAATAGTATACATCCGAAAAAATATTAAAATAGTTAATAACATTTTACATGGGACAGAGACTCCAATGGCACAAGCAAGTGAAATACATTCTCTAGCATATGATTATTTTAAGAAACACAGTAAAATGATCTCTAAACAGTACAATGATAAGTAACATACCAAATTATAGTATGTAAAATGATCTCTAAACAGTACAATAAGTAACATACCAAATTATAGTATGTAATATAATTATTTTTTTATTATATAATTATATTTATTTTCTTTAAAAATAAAAGAAATGCATTATATATAATGCATATATGTTTATTTTTTTATTTTATATATATAGATTTATTTTCTTTATTATTAAAAAAAGAAATAGATATTATATATAATGCATATATGTTTATTTACGCGTATGCACAATGTTTTTTTCTGTACAATTAATTTTATGTACAATTTTGTATTTTACATTATTTTGTATACATTATTAATATATAATAAATATATTATTATCTAAATATGCTGTCTGTTTTATAATATTTTTAATTTCTCTTTCTTTCAGTTATAACACATATACATATTATTTAGATTTGCTTAATCTCTCCGAAAACCATCAATACACAAAGCAGATTTGGCAATTTAAATGTTTATCTTTTCACTAGTGTTCACTAGTGATAATAATATGCCATAAAAAATATATGTAATAATAAGCTATGTATATAGGTCTAATGACATATATATACAAGTTTAGTTCCTTCCTAAGTGGTAGATGGCGCGCACAATAACCCACAATTCCGCTTCAGCTTATAACACGGACGATTGGGGCCCCTGCGCGGCATAACAGAACCAATCGCTACTAGCCGCTCAATGAGTGGT
>NW_020224532.1:0-6232 GCF_003070985.1 Temnothorax curvispinosus
CTAAGTTTTTACTCCCGCTATTCTAGATGGCGCGCATGTAGTTTAACTAAGGCATAAAAATGAGACTTTCTGCCGTGGAACCGGGGCCGAAAGTACGTACTTTCGACCGAGGTAGTAAGAAAAATACATTTCTTTATTTTACTTTCTCCCTGCATAACTTCTAAAAGAATGAATTTTTTAAAATAATATTTGGTGGAAAGTTTTATCATATTGGTACTAACTTGTGACATTAATGTCAGCTCTGTATGATCAAGGGCCGATTTCACATGCTTACTCCGCTAGGCCCTTTGTACATTTTTGTTGAAATATTTAATTTTTTGTAGAAATGGTTTTTTTTGTAGAAATATCTACGAAATAGTACCACAAATTACAATGTTCTCAAATAAAGAAATTATTGCAAGTAGTATTTTATAAAAAAACTACAATTTATAAAAAATACTACAAAGATCTACAAATTTTAAAAATTTAAGAAAAAACAAAATCTTAAAAAATTAAAACATCTGCTTACTTGTAGAATACTACAAAAATTTACAAAAGTGTTCCAATTCTAGCATTTTCATGTAGAATTTTGTAGTACTTCTTAAATTCATGTAGAATTTAATAGATTCTGGCAATTATATTTTATAATTTTTTGTAGTACATTTTTATTTTTTTTTAATTTTTGTAGAAATATTTCCGCCAGGGAATATGCTGTCTCTTTTCAGTGTAGCAACACTGTAATGGAGGGGACCCGGGGGGACGCTCGACATGTTCTCAAATGCCATCTATCGAGAAAAAAAGCAACCGAACGCGACGACGACGACGACGTATCTTAATTATAAAATTTACCATTTCAGACTTTGCATCGTAATATCTCCGCTCGTAGGGCACGTAGCGGAAAAATAAAAACACTCTTATTTGTAAATCGACTGAAGCTATCGATCAAGCCTACTTAGAACTTGATCCGTTTACTCGTTATTGAGATCTCAAAATCTCGGGTACTCGCAACTCGTGCGTTCACGTAAAAGAGTCACGGTGCGTCTCGCTCCGCGCGTACTTGGCGCGAGACACTACCGTGTCTCTTGATATTTTTACATAATTTATATAGAAATATAAAATACCCATGCCGAAAAAAGGTGTTTTTTGATGTCTTTTGTAAATAATAGATGAAGACATGTATGTTCTTTTTTCCAGTATACCTTAATGCGACCTTGATATTTAATTTACTAATTCCATTCACGCCAAAAATATTGGATATTGTAATTCCGCTGAATGAGTCACGGCCATTGGCATATGTATATCAGGCTGAACATAGAGTGGACAAAGAGAAATATTACTATCCAATCGTATTCCATTCTTATATTACGTGTATCATTGTAGTAGTAATTGTATTTACCGTTGATACTACATATCTAAAGTGTGTATTGCATGCTTGCAGTCTATTTACAGCTATCAGGTGAGTAAAATAAAAAACAAAATTATATTTTTCCAATATCTTTTATAAATGTATTTCTAAGACAGAATTTACTTATTATTGAACGAATAAACTTAGAGACTACATCAGTACAAAAATTGCACGCTAATTTACAACGTTTTATTTCAAAGCCAACGTCTTGAAAATATTACTGGCGAGGCAGACACTATATTAGATGATTACAAAAAAATACATTCAGGGACGCATTATCATTTAGGAATTTTCATGGAGAAAAACAGTTCTGCCGGAAATGATTATAGTGAATTGATGACTTGCTTGAAAAAACATCAACTTGCATTAGAGTCTGTACTACATAAAATTCTGTCGTTCATAGTATATAACAGCAGCTTTAACAATTTTAATAAAGTGCAGATTTAACCGTCCAATCTAACCATTTCTATTAAATCACTCTATCCAATCTCCTTTCTAGACACGCTCAAACGTTGGATTCCATGTTCACTCAAGCGACATTAATTCTTCTATCTCTGAATATGGTGATATTGAGTGTGATGGGAATACAGGTGAGCATTTAAAAAGTACATGTGTTCCCACTATGAATACTGAGAATAATTTATAACGCAATATTTCAATTTTACAGTTTATCAATAACCTAACGCAAGAAAAAATAATACAATACGTTTTTGTAACTTACGGTGTATTTATTCATCTTATATACATGTGTATTCCCGGACAATTGCTGATAGACCGGAGCGGAGAAGTTTTCGACAAAGCGTAAGAATTCGTGTTTTGTATAACTCTTTAAGCATTAGATGCAAAATAGTTTTTTAGTAACGGCAAATCTCTAAACGACTTTCTTTCTAACGTTTATACGTAAAATTGCATATAATTACGAATGACTTATATTGTTGATAATAAATCAATTGTAAGACGCACCTTTTCTGTTAGGTACAGTTCAGAATGGTATACATTTTCCATAAAAAGTAAAAAATTATTAAGAGTACTTCTTTACAGAAGTCTCGCTCCGTGTACACTCACGGCTGGAAAGATGTTCGTTATGTCCACGACTATGTGCAGTTCGGTATGTTTGATTTACATACCTAGAAATAACGTTTTTTACAGTTTTACATAACGGTGTAAGAGATTGACATTCAATTTTAAGGTGATGCGAACTGCCATGTCATATTTCACGGCTTTTTTATCCATAAGATAAGGATATGCGACTGCAAATATATTATGTATATCTTCGCACAATTATATTATCTAGGAAAGTCATTAGCAAAGAAGCAAAAAAAGAAAATAAAGACAGTTTTGTGCTAACATAAAAATTATAAAAAAATTGTAGGTAATACAGTGTTATGCCGCGTCGCCGGTTGGTGACGGCTTACGGCAAAACGTTTATTATTTTCGGGATTTCTTGACCTTACGAGTTGGGACTCGGTAGGCACAGGCGGGCAGACTAGGAAGCGGTCGGGTTCGCAGGTGAAACGGGGATGTAGGCGTCGTTAAATGAACTTCACTTCATTTTATTTTATATTGGAGCTTTATTTCAGCGCCCCTTTTACACTCACTAACTTACATTTGTATTTGCCTTTCACAATTACTATAACTCGCACGCGCTTTGTTATAATGTAAATCTTCGCGACACGACTTACGAGAACGGTCACGGGCAGAGTCTCCGGTGTATTACTCTCCGTCGCGGCTTCTTCGACGATCCCTTATATTGCTTTGAGTTATGCCCTGTCGGCACTTTTCCGCCGGGTTCGCGGTTCCGCGATTGTCGAAATGCGTTGTCGCACATTCTTATGCATATCGCAATAGTTCGATTGACGCGGAAGCTTGATGAACTTCCGCGTCCGCGTCAGCGTAAATTGAGGAGTCTTTCGAAAGACAATTTCCTCGAAGTCTTTCGAAAGGCTATTCTATAATTTTATTATAAATAATTTAATAATTACTCGTTGTAATTTTAGATTACAACAACAAATTTTATAAAAAAATACTTTTTAAAAAAATAAAAAAAAGAGCGCCAAATATCCGCATTCGTCAAAATAGCTATTGTACGAAACAATATATTGTTTTAATCTATTTTTGATATAATGGTACTATCAAACATTGCGCCAACTGAGCATGAGTTTGTACTCATTATAAAAATTCTTTTATCATACTTAATAGAATAGTAAAGTATTTAATGCAAAAGAATTTGTTACTGAGCATGAAAAAATTGTGTTTATTATGACATGTAATTGTCCTATTATTATGCTTATTAAAATAATATTTCGTCCAAAGAAACTTGACGTTGCTAAATAAACATGCACGCATATGTTTCAAATACACGGAGAAAATTTTATAGTAAATATTACTATGGTGTCGCACTAGCTGCGGACCATCGAGGAATTTTAAGTTAAATTACTATGTTTATGGTAAAAATTACGTTATTTTATCGTTTTTAAAACAATAATTATAGTATTTTAACTTAAAATTCCTCGATGGTCCGCAGTTAGTGCGACACCATAGTAATATTTACTATAAAATTTTCTCCGTGTAAGAAAGGAAGCTGTTTCTCTCTATATATGTACAGATAAGGTCTTTTAAATCTATAAGCTACCTCACACATAGGTATATCTCTCTAGGTATATTTATTCACATTTTAAATCAAATTTGATGTTCTTCATTTCCACAAACTTCACACATGTACATAAAACATGAATATTTATATCACATGTGCGTCGAAAATGGCCCATTTCTTGCGCGCCATCTGTACACGAAATAACCAATTGCACACACGAGAAATTTTTCACTATATTTACGCACGTGTGCGGGAAATCTCACTAGAAAAGTACTTCCCACACGACGCATTGCTAACACTCTTCTTACTTTTCTCAATCCGACGCTAGCCACGCTATTGGACGGAGATTTTTATCCAATAGCGTGGTTAGCATCGCCACATCTTCGTCCAATAGCGTGGCTAGCATCGACACACTCGCATGTTCTTAACGACATCTCGCGGCGCACTACGCGAAACACTACGCGTGTTTCCGTGCGCTGCGAGATGTCTACGCGAATTACCACAGCGATACTCAGACATAACCTCAGAAACGCCAGAAACCGAGACCGACTCAATGTAAAATTTCTCGTGTACCCGAAATTGTCGAGGAGTCGCGTAGCGGATGTATATGTGTGTGCACGTGTGTCGCGCGGATTCGCACGCCAGGACGATCGATAAACCGTCCGTCGTCGGGATCGCGTTTTCCGGGAACGAAACGCGAATCGTCGGGAAGCCCGGCACTGTTCCCTCGAGCTACGAGCCGGCGAAAACCTAATCTGCAAAGGCAACTGCGAAACGAAGACGCTTCGAGCCTACAAGCATTTTGACCCAATTCTTATTGGTCAAGACATTGGACTACTGTGCATACGTAATGTTGTTTCACCTTTCTTATTACATCATATTTGCTCCTGTAATAAACGTTACTTTTATCATAGGCGGGGGGAGGGGCGGAGCCCCTCCCCACCTGCGCCCAACTTTTCGACTCGAACCCCCTTACCCGGGGGGGCTTCGCCCCCTTCGTTGGGAGAAATAATCCCCCGCAAGTCCTTCTTTAAGGGCTCGCCTCCTCCTTTTTTGAACTTTAGACGCACTTGTGATATAAAATAATGTGTGTAACACGTGCGAGTTGAGAATTGGACACGAGTGCGGAGTGACGCACGAGCCGAAGGCGAGTCACTCCGCACCCGTGTTTAATTCTCAACTTTCCGCACTTGTTACACAAATAACTATTGTTTAGCAACGCCAAGTTTTTTTGGATGGATTCTGTTACTTTAATAAGCATAATAAAATAAAATAATTGAATGCCATAATAAACACAATTTTTTATGTATAATATACAGTTTTTTTACATTAAATATTTTATTATTCTATTAAGTATGATAAAAAAAATTAAATTTTATAATGTGTATATTATGTATATACTCATGCTCGGTTGGCGCGACATATGACATCACTATTTTAATAGCAAAAATAAATTGTAATAACATTGTTTTGCACAAAAGCTATTTTGATGGGTGCGGATATTTTTGACGCTCTTTTTTACATTTTTTTAAAAAGATATTTTTTATGGTATATCATGCATTTTATAGTATCTAGCGTCTTATAAGTAATGTGTTGATGTTATGTAATATACTATAAGACCCCACACAGCACATAATATTGCAGTAATATTGCAATATAGTGGAAATATTACGTATTACAATGAAATATTTCAGAAATATTACTGATGTATTACACGTTTTTAAATAATATTGAAATATTACAGTAATATTGCTGCAATATATTGTTGAAATATAATACTTTAAGTAGCAAAATGATGGGTAATTGCTCGCCCAGATAGTAACTCATGGGCGGCGCACGCATCGATCGATCGCTCTAGGATTCACACTGACAGACAATCGATAGACAATCGATTGTCGCCGTATCGTTGTACCTTTGTGAGGCGCACGCGCTCTCTATATTCTTTTGCCTCGTGCCGCGAGCACGCCTGTATTACATTCTTATTGGCCTAGTTTACACTGATTTCTTGATACGCGTATCAAATAGTATATTTGAACTGATCAGCCAATAATCAGACTTATTTATTAGTTATTTACTATTTAATACGCGTATCAAGTGATCGATGTAAACTAGGTCATTCTCACTGTGTCTGTAAAGAGAGCCGTCGCCGACTATATCGCAATAAATCATTTTTCATTTCTTTATACGCAAACCGGCCTTGCTTTTTCACAAAATAATGTCAAATGACATTTTAATGACATCTTATTGACGTCATT
>NW_020224533.1:0-12930 GCF_003070985.1 Temnothorax curvispinosus
TGATGCTAACATAGGTTCGTCGCGTTCCGACCGATAAATAGTCAACAGAGCGCGACTCGCGTTTCCTTGTTCCTCGTTCCCTAAGCGTTGAACGCTTAAATACGTATCCTCGACTGATCGAGAACAAGCGGCGCCTTGTCGTATGTACAAGCTCAACGAAACAATAACGATGATTTTCTTTCTTTTTTTTTTTACAAAATAATCGCGACGATTGAAGCCGGTTTGTTTATTTCGCAACAGCGCGAGACGAATCCGAATGAAAGAGGCGAGGGTAAAAATTAAAAATTAGTTTTAGCGCGAATTACAGACGATATTTTTACTCTCCTTCCGAGACACACGCCGTCACACAATAAAATACAATTACGTAGATCACGTAAGTCTGCGTCTAACATTTTTTTTTCTTAATCGAACACGGAATTTCGCAGGTCGCGTCTGTCCCGCAGATTCTCCTGATCTCCGTAAATCCGACGCCTGATTTTGTAATTTTTACAAGTGGGACAAGAGTTTCTACTCTAAAATTGTATATAAATGTCTTCGACACGATGCTGCAAAATGTAAACGTGATATTCGATGAATGACATTATCATACATTTATGAAAGAAACAAGTATGTTTTACGCTCGTGTTATGCTCGTTAATGGGAAATACAAAATTTTTCAGCCGCCTGCTCCAAGAATTGGTTTCCTTTCCTTCCTTTCCCATTTCCTTCTTGCTTCTTTCTTTTTTAAATATCGACATAGCATAAACTGTATTTGCATCTCGTACATATATACAATAGCTCAGTTATTAGCTTCTCGCATGCCGAAGTCGGCGTGAAACACTCACTACGATCTCGTGCTCCTCGCGAGATTAATCGCCGCACTCCGTGCACGCCCGTTAACAAATTTAAACAATCTTTCTTTTTTTGCCTGAACAAATTTGTTTGCTAATTTCCTACTTCGGTCAGAATAAATTTCTAACTAAACAAAATAAAACTCATAAACCTCCCATTCTCGTTTAAAAGCTACCCGCAATTCGCGAGGTTCTTTCTCTTGATCATCATCCTTATGGATTATCACGTCAGAGTGCCTTGCACGAACTGGCATGTAGAGACGAACGAGCGCTAGCGATGTGGATAGCATGTTGTCGGTAGTAAAATACGCACGTACGATTGACCCGAGACAAGCTCGAATCCGCGTACGGTATTTAAGTTAACACCTCTTTAAATATAAGTTGTATTATCATCCTATAGAAAATATGTTCCCACACTCTCACATTTATACCACGTAAGTGTAAAAAAATTTTTTCGTACAGTTTACACTGTTCTTTTTTTTCTTTTTTTCATCATTCCTTTTTTGTCTTACTTTAAGTCTCCTGGCTTCTCGTTAAAACGTAAAATTCACTAGATACATCGTCAGCGGGAGATGTACTCCACTCGTGGGCCGATACGCGTTGACGGTGACGATGATAACGATGACCCACAGGGTTAAAACACGTAATCAGGACCCGTCATGTCTATTGCTCATCGGAATTTATCCCTCTGAGTCTTGTTGTAAATCTTCTCGACTAGGATATTGTGCTTCTTACACCTGATGAAGCATAGAAATTGAATACAGACATGGAAGATAGAAATAATGCATGAAGTATTAATATTTAAATTAAGAAAAAGTATTTAATATAGTATAGTCTCGGTATTAACAAAAAGCACAGATATGAAAAAAGATTTAATTAAAATATAAAATATATAAGAAAGATAAATTGTGTAAATCTGAAATAAAAAGGTAAAACTAAAGAATGTAAAATAATAAAATTAATATTAAAATTTGCGACGCTTTTTCCCCCGGTCTCGCAATCCGGTGGAGGGCTATCGAGGATTGGCAGCACGCACAACTAATTCCGACACCAAAAGATTGGGCGCCAGGTGCGACGGATCGCACCACCGTACACTAATATGTCTGACGCGATATTCCCGGCAATACCTCAGGGCGTAGGGCTCTTTCAGGGGATTCGGAGAGAGGCGTCACACAATTAATCACACTCACCAGAAAATAAATAATAATAACAGAATATATTTGGTCAGATAATATCAATATAATCGGTCTGAGTTTCTCGTATTACCGCAAAAATGTCGGATAGGCTGACGCACAAATGCCGCAATAACGCAATAAGTGCACGCGGTAATGTCGAATCTTTCACACTGTAACGCAACATATAAACGCAGACGAACACACGAAGCTTGACATACGAAACAATTACGATTCCGACTCAGGTATCGCGGTACCTGGCTTCAAACTCACAACGAACTTACGCCACGAGGCCGACGCACCGACTCGCCGCACCTTCGGTTGCTCCCTCAATGATCACCCGGGCGCCCTCGATTCCGCACGACGCAAAAATTATGGGCGATCTCGCCGAGTCGACCACGCTGGCCGGACTGCCGGATTGCCCCCGAACACGAAATACGGACTTGTATCGCGGACGATCCCGCGGCCTGCCACGCGAATCCCAAATTCTCTCGCAAGCACGGAGATTCCGCGGCCCCGCACCGATCCCGTCGATCTCTTCGTCCCGCCAAACACAATATTCGCTGTCCTCGAGGGCCCGGATACGTTACTCAAATACGAGAGCGGGTGCCCTTCAATTTACATGACCACTCGCGGCTCGCCGTTCCCCGCACAACTCGCTCCCGTTATCGCTACGCAAGGCATCACTCTCACTAATATAGCCAAGACGCGACACGATTACGAACTTAAATAATATGGCCAAAACGCGACACGATTACGAACATAAACTCTATCACAATAAAACGCGATACGATTACGAATAACGCGATACGATTACTTACATTAATTCGACGAAACGCTACATAAACGCGACACGATTACTTCGATTCACACATCTCAACGCCTCGCGACTGTCGGCCGTGGCGGTGCTCGCGGGGAGGGCACAAATGGTCTCTACGCATTAGAGAGCTCACTCTCGGCAAGGCCGTGGCACGATTTCCACACGACTCTACTTTAATGCGAGCGCAAGGTATCGCACGCTCTGACTCTGTCCACAGGTATCCTGCGGCACTCCGGTAACCAACGTGTGCCATGGGCCGATGCCTCGAGCGAACCCTCTTCTCTTAACGCGGGGACGCCAGAGTGGTGACCTTACAAATTGTCGTCCCTTCGGTAGTCCGGGCAGCTCTTCTTCCGGGAGATGCTCCCTGTTCGTTAGCCGGCACGACAGTGTCGGAACGATAGCCTGCCGGGATCGCGCCGGTTCCCCGCGCCTGCGCTGTAGCGTGTCGCTCGACCGGATTGCCGATTCTAGCGCTTCCTGCGCCTAGGCCGCACGTGCGCCGCTCCTTCCGGGGGCGCCACTCCAATTCCAGGGCGCTCTCGTCGGCGCCTCAGCTTCTCGCGCGCCTCACCTTCCGGCGGCGCCGCTGCAATTACCTCCGATTCGGCGCGGGCTTTTCGATTCAACCGGCTGTCCGGGCCGCGATGATCGAGTCGGCGTTCGGGGTCAGGCTGGCCGGGCCTCGGCCCCGTCTGCCGGCATCCCCCTCGGGGTGACGGCCCCAGGGCTGCGCCTTTCCCTGGGCCGCTCGGGGGTGATCCGGGGTTTTCCTGATCGTTATGCTGCCGCTGTTACGACCGAGTGCGGGGTGAATTCCGGCCGGCGACGCTCATGCAATTGCGGGGAGGTCCGAGCGATCCGATTTCCAGCCATGTCCCCTGGCCGTCTCCTTAATCCTCTGCCCTTCCTCGTTGCGGCCCCCGGCCGTTACAGATGGAGTCCGGTCACCACCGGCAATCCCTTAAAAACTTAACATCTAATTAGACCAATCAATATACGCAACCGCCCTCCTCTCGCTCTAACGAGAAGGCATCCCCGAATTCCCCTCGGCCGAGCCCGTCCGGGAAGGAGACGCGACTTGTCACGTCACAACTTATAAGAAATTAGATAAAAATACACAATTTATTTACCATGCAACAGAAATTCTAGGATCGAGATAGTTCAACTTGGAGGTACTCAGTGCGATCTCTTTGTTCTCTTCTCGGTCGGTCGCCTGGACCTCCAGCTTCGTCAACTGATCCTTCAATCTTTCTAATTATTTCTTCTTCTTTTCATATGTTCTGTAAAAGCATAGATGCAATCAATTCATGCACACAAGCTGCACGATATAGAAACATGAGATATATACAAAGCCACACTTTTTCCTAGCTTTCTTTCTTTCTTGTGTTAAAGAAAAAAAAAGAATTGTAAGAATTGTGTAAAGAATTTGTAAATAAGTTTGTCAAGTGTGTGTCACAGAACAGTCTCTACATTTAAGCAAAATATTTAAATTAAAATTATATCTGGAGTCTTTGTGTATGTACAAAATTTATAATAACTAATTAAATTTAAATTAATAAATAATAACTCACTTCGTAAATAAGTTGTTATTGTTTATTAATTTAAATTTATTTATTTATTATGAATTTATTACTAATAATATTTATTATTTGATATATGTATATGTATAATATAAATGATCTTAATTTTACGCATCTTAATTTTATTAGTTCCTTTAGAAATTAAATTTTACATATATTTTTTTCTAACAATAAGTTTAATCTCAGATTTCTTGAAACTTAATACTAGACTTTTTTAATTTGAACTAATTCACTAATATATTTAGCACCGACTTTTCTCACCATTGCTGGCGCTGTTTCTGATAATGTTACCAATACTTCTAATGATAATTGTCGCCATGACTCACCTATATGTTCATTTGAAAATATTTTCATTCGAGCACATAAATTACTGCATGCGGATTTACAATAGTCTTGGGCTTAACTCCATCAATTCTCCCCTTCAAATCATCGCAACATATCCAAGAGCCTGAAGCTCGCAGACAGTAGGCAATAAAGTGCCTGGAAATATAATGAATGACACCAGCAAGTCTGAAAGCAAAAATTGAGCTAATGAGTATTTAAACAATGAATGAAATTCGGGTATTTACGTTCGTGAAAAGAATTCACTACTTACCGATATTTTCGTTCTAAATTGAGAGAAATGGGAAAGTCATGCAGAGAACATGCGATGCTTCTCCCTCTCGCAGCGCAGTCTCTCACATCCAATTCGATGCAGATGTGAATGTTCAAATCAGTTTTCTTTGTAAGAGTTCCCGTGCATCCTGGCTGCAGACACTTTATATTAAAAATTTGAGGATGATACAGCAATACATCTTGCAAAGCTTGATATCCATTTTGTCTTATTACATTCTCATTGATAGAGAGAAATGGTATTTTTTGAATTTCTTTTCCGATGCAATCTTTATTGGTGCACTGATAGGTTTCATATCCACTGGGCTCACTGTCAAGAAAATTGCTCCATGAACGTGTTATAAAAGTCTCTGCGTCAAGAAAATACGGAGAAAGATTTGTGGAGTCCGGATCTTTTTCAATGGTATAAAATTGATTTAAAATTTTCAAGCGATCTAATAAAATTTGACGAGTGAGTCCTGTTTTCATGAAATTGAAGATTAATTGCAATGTAGCGTTGGCTGAATTTTCTATGTATGAATGATACGTTGGGTTATCCAGGGCAGAAAACTGTACGATGTGAACAATTGTATCTAACTCACAGGTGTTTTTTACGTAAACTTTAATTCCATTGCGTTGGGTTGGCATATTTTTAAATTTTTCATTATTAAAATTCCATGGATATTGGGCATTCTTAATTTGTATTAAACTGCAGAGATTGCCATTAAGTAACAAAAATCCTTTTTTCCGTGACGTTTTCCTCTCATTCAGTAATTTGATTTCAGGGTAGGGTCGAAAATAAAAACCCTTTGAAATCATTTTGCCTTCTATTTCATGTTTTCCGCTATTCTTGACTTTTCCCACGTTCTTCTCCACAATTTCCTCATTACACAAAATATCATTTTTGGGATGCGGGGCGATTAAATTCTGGTCATTGTTCCCTTTTTTCTGATTCTCGGGTTTCAGTCTTCTTTTTTCTGCAATGAACGTATTAGTAACTGCTTCTGCATTCAATGTGGGATTTTTTGATTGTATATCGAAATTTTCTTCAGTCTTCGGATTTCTCTGACCTTCTCCATTGGTTGGTGAATCACGTTCTTCGTTTAAACTTCCAATATCTTCCAATAATATAGCCGCAGAACTTGATATTAGTTTAGCATATGAATGATCTAAAAGTGGTGTGCTTGTGTGTACTTGAGAGGTGCAAAAAAAATTAGATGAGTCTCTCTTTGGGGTGTATGGTATATGTGAGTTGATTTTTGGGTTCTTCTCTAGATAATTGAGAGGAATGTCAAAATCATTTCCTTCATTATTCAACATTTCATCTCCCACCACTTCATAGTCAGCTTTTTCACTTACCATTAAGTTGTCATTTATAAATTTCAAATTTTGATCTTTATTATTTTTAGTAGAATCATCAGCGAGATTGTTGATCTGTGTTTCATAATTCAGAATTTCAGAAAGAATTGTTGCAGTGTTATGAATCGAAGATTCGTTTTTCTTAGCGTCAAGATTATCTTTCATTATTGATTCAGAACTTTCACTCTTGACAATAAAAAGTTGTTTGTTCTTAAGTCCTCTCCATTTTTCGTAAGAGAATAAATCAGTATCATCAATCAAGTGATTTCTTTTTGGTGGAGATTTTGGATGACTATTTTCATTTTCTTCAACAGTTTCATCCTTCAGAGTGGGAGTGGACAAGACCTCTCGCTGATGGTTGAAATGTTTCAACTTGGCAGCAAGCAAATTGCTGCCACTTTTCAGACTGTGGAGGTGTTCGAGCACAAATCGATTCCCTGGACATGGTAAACGAATGTGTTCAAAAACTCTTTCCCGCAAGATAGCGAAATACCCTTCTTGATGAGCTGTTGAAGCATGTTTTCCAGCAACTGGAATTGCTGCAGCAGTCCACAGTGGAAACTCCTTCGCGATACGTGTTAACTCCTTGACAAAGTAAGTAAAAAGCGTTTACAGAATTTCCTGACATGTCAGAAGGTGTAACCGACGCTATTAATTTTTTGATCCATTGATGGGTGCGTGTACCATTTTTGCCTTCTTCAAACGGTTTGGACGTATTACCTTTCTCTTCTAGATACGATGTCATTGAAGCCTCAATATCACAGATGACGCTTTTCCTAACACTCATATGACCCTCCAGCTCTTTTCTGGCATCTGAAACCGTCATATTAATAGTTGACGTTGGAACAAAATTGTCTTCATACGGCTGTAATGCGACGATACAAGTGAGAAGAAAAATTTGTTGGAATTCTTCTATGCTCTGAGTATCCACCATTAAAGCAACACAACGAACGAAAAAGTTCTTAATATATGGGTGATCTTTGTGTTTCAAGCATTTCCACCTTGCCACCAGAGCCATGAGATGAGCCACATCTATTCGGATGAGAGTATTGTCTGGTCGAGATTTTTTCTTGTCTGTCGTTCTTGCCCACTCGAAAACGTCATCTATATAATCTTTTAAACTCTTTCCATTAAATGTCAAACAGGAAGACATTGGTATTCCACGTTCATAATCAGACCATGATTCACCTGGAGTTTTAGCTCCGAGCCGGACCCAGTATTTAAGCCATAATTCGATAAATTCTTGGGTATGGATTTCTGTCAGCATTTGATGTACGCAGATAGTTTTGCCCTCAAATCTGATTGTGACCGTGTATAAAAAGATATGACCAGTCATTCTTCCTGGACAAATTTCAAATGCTTGTGCAAACCGGCCTGAAGCATCAATCGAGATTGCTGATGATGTTCCTAATACTCGACAGTATTCGTTGAAAACGTGTAACTGTTCCTGGGTGCAATATAGAACGTGGAATTTCATACAACCAATCTCGTGTATGGTATTTATATAACGAGGATCTGTTGACATTTTTTGGAGTGATTTAATCACATCATTTTTCTCATTGGGTTTCATGCCAGCGTTTTCTTTGTGCTTCTCCATCCTCGCTTGTCTGTAGATATAATTTTCCTGGACAAAATGTGGAACATCGTCTCCAAATTGCATATTATCCCTTAATAATTCATTTTGATAATTGGCAGCACTCTGCTTTTGCAATTTTTCTCCCACTTGCTTCCGTTCAGCTCCCCTGAGTGGTCTCTTCACATCTACATGGTAGTCTCCACGAGTGTCACGCGTTTTAATTGTCAATCTCAATCCGTTGCTGGTAGGTTCACTATTTGCTGTACCAATCATTATATTTTTGCACTTTATTCTATCCTTGCAATAGGCAAAAAACTTCAAATAATATTCATCATCTTGAGGGTTAAAGAGAGAGCGTACGTAGGACCACTTTGCACAGAATGCACAACTAAAATTGTACCTTTTCCAGAATGCTCTAGTAATAACTGATGCCCATGTTTCCGTCTTTAATCTGTTTTTGCTTTTAGACTCATCTGGCTTAATTAATGACCATTCTTCACTCGTAAGTAAGCAGAGATCGAAAGAGTCACATTCCTGTAGATTTTCATTTCGTATGTCCTCTGGAACATAATCATCGTCTGGTTCTGAAGTACACAATTCTTCATGATCAGATTCTATTTCATCTTCAATCAAATAAGGTTTTGTTTCCGGAGATGTACAAATTCCTTGATTACGTCGAGCTTGTGCCAAATCCCCTCGTTTGTCATACCTTACGTGTGTATAAACAGAACGAGGTAGCCACCTTCCATCTAAGTCTTGGCTCATTGTTTTCCATAATGTGTCTCCATATGGTGGAAAATCGTTTGTTGCAAGACGATGGATATGTTTTTCGATCAACTCAATAACCTCTTTTTGAGACACCTTTGGTTTTCGACCCATGTTTGAATTGAAGTTCTAGAAAAAAAATTATTAAATATCTTACGGTCAAGGATTAAGTTATAGACACTTCACATTACATAAAAGAGAATTATATAATAATTTATGTATGAAAGAAATAAATCAAGGCAGGAGGAAGGCGAAATTTGTATAGATCTATAATTAAGCCTTCCCTTCTTATATGTGTTACTAAATAAACAACTAAATAATAAAAACACGTAACCTTTTTTAACCTTTTATTATAAATAATAAAACCTTTTTTATGGTTAATTTCTAGAGGTTATGGTAATCTCCATTACAATGTTTAACAATCATCACGTAGAGCTAGTAGTCGGTTGTCTTTTGTTTTCTGAATAGCTTTGACAATAAAAATGGTACTATTTTCAAAAGTGGAAGCGCGCAATTTCAAATGTTCTTTTAAATTTTTTCCTTCAATTGTTAAAATATTTTGGCAATATTGTAAACTCTAGTTCAAATGCAAAATTCTATTAAGAATATTTACTGTAATTGTAATTTTCAACTAAAAATATAATTTAACGTGTAAGATAAAAAAAGGTTAAGTTCTATTGAAATTGTATTGGAGACATGTATTATTTGAAAATTGTTTCTTAGATGAACAAAAAATGATAACAGGCCTATTCAATTTACCATTAGGCAGTGTAATATAAACATTTTAGCAAAAATAACTGAGAAAATAAAATACAAATTCTAAATATAAATGCCCGGCGCCATATCTATGTAAATCCGTTTAATGTGATGGTCACAACGTATCGTAATACTTAAGTGCTTATAAGTATAAAAATTTCAATTATATAAATAAATTACGTTGAATCCTTGTTCTAAAAACGTTTGATCGTTTAGTGTTAACAAACTTGTAAATCCGACAATTTTTTATAATGTTATCCTTATTTTATTCCTTTTTCCATAAAGGTCGATTTATCTAATAACTCATAACATGTATATAAAACTCATATAAATTATAAACAATATAACTCATATAATTCTTTTGACTAAATATATATTTATTTTATAAATAACTTGAAATTTTTTTCAATCCTGTTATAAAACAAGGATTCAACGTACGTATATTCTTCACAATAGTGATTAAAAATAGAATTAGCCATATGACAATACACGCGATTAATAATTGGATACATTAGTCTTTAGTAAGCTTTTATGGCAGTGTTTCATTTCCCTACCAGCGCGGAGGAGTACAGTCTTGCTGATTAATTAAGGACGGTCCACTACGTAGCAGCATAACAAAAATTTCTTTAACGTGATAAACTTGAAAAGATATGTATCTTTTTAATTAAAACTTCTTACCTCCAAGCAATGAGAGGTGCCAATCTCTCGGTCAATCTCTGATAATATCTCTCCAGCTCCATAATCCCGCTGATCGAGACCAATCAGATTCTTATTGTGCCGCAAAGCGTCGAGACACTTTTTTTGGAAATCTTTCAAACACAAACAAAGCTTGTGCTGCAATCTGGTCGGCTGCGCATTTTGTTCGCGCAAACCGGAAAGAAACACGACCGCTACTTCAGCGGGTCCTTGATTAACCGTCGTGCCAATGCAACCTTGAAGGACCATTTGCAGCATCTTTGCGTCAGGTGGTTCTTGAGCGGTTGCAGCAGCCACCTAATTAAGATTACATAAAAATGTATTACATGTGTACTGTAAAAATATTAAGATGTGAGAAATCGATCAATACCTCGAGAGTCTTCTTCTGTATGTCTTCAATTGCCACTTCGATGGGACTCAGGACTATCTGTTTTCGAGCCACAACTCGATTTCTGGTTTTCAGATATGGGAAATGTGTCGTCACCGTTAATATAGTCTTCCGTTTACACTGTTCACATAATTCACCGTAAGCTTTGCCACCAGGAGTAAAAGATGTCGCATAAACAAATCGTTCTAAAAACAAAAGCCATTATCGAAACAAATTGTTAATTACTGTATAATTAATTACTGTTATCACAAAAAAATATTTTGTCTAAATCAATACTCACTCATGTTGAAATTCCGATGAAAAACTGTAGGTCTGTGTCTAAGCTCGTGTGCTTCGAAATACGGCTCCACGTAAGTGATCTGTACATAAGCTTTGTCCGGTTCCAGCTTGCTAGGATCCACAGGATTCGAATCCTTTATTATAACTATATTGAGTACCACTCCGCGCCGAATTTCTCGGCATAAAAGTTCTCGAGTCTCGAGAATATTTCCAAAAGTTTTGTTAAAGTTGGCTCTTTGTAAACAAACTCTTCGCCGCCGAGATCGCCGAATCTGGCGCCATAGAAACCAACTCTGAAGTACGTCCCAAAGACACGCTTGCCGGCCAATTGTTCCACACGCGTATATGCCTCGTGAAGTTTACTAAAAAAAAGTTCCAAAATAATATCTTATGCAGTAAATTTGAAAAAGATGTGCCCTCCATATCATACTAAACAATTTAAATTTTCTTACCCGTAAATGTTAGCTAATTTATTGTAGTCATGTGCAGCTTCTGCTATAGGTAGCAACACCCTATAGACGTCAGGAATAGCTTCGTACATTCCAGTTGCGTGAAAAAAGCTAGGCGCGTGCTCCAAAAAACCCGTCAATCCACTTTCTGAAAAATCAGGGTTTAAGCAAAGCTTTTCTTCCCTTCTGATTAGTACGTCATCGCCGACGGCGCTCTCCTCTAAAGCGTTCGGTGTTACGGCGTTCACAGCAACGGCTTCTACGGGCCGAACGCCGTCACCAGGTTCGAGTAGATGAAGATATTCCACTACCAGAGCGGCACTGTGCACCAAACACATTGCTGCTTCCGTGTGATTTTTCCTTTCCATGTGCTGCTGCGCCATGTTTGCGAGCCAAGTCAGCCGAAGATCAGGCGATCCTTGATAACCCTTGGCGATTCTAAACAAAATTTAGATACATCCCTTAGCTCGTTATGTTTACTTTGAGTACCACGTCACTCAGATCTGAGTGACGCATAAGTTCTCGCAGGGGCCCTATCACCCATCTATGGGTGACGATTTTATTCACTCAAGTAGAAACAATTTCGTTACTTATAAATATATTGAATAAAACCTTATTTTTGCAGTACATTGAATATATATTTAAAACAAAACTATCAAAAATTCACTCTTGGGCCCCGCAAAGATCACGCTCGAAATGTGCTTGGCACTCGAAGTGTTTAAGTTAAATTGTTTGCTAAGATTCAGAAATCTTACCTATACATTAGATCCAAAAGCATTTCAGATTGAATAGTAGATAATGTAAGACTCGCAAATATTAGCACCACTTCTAACTTTAATTGCAGACATTTTACGAGAATTGTATGAGCAAAAGGTTTTGTAGGTTCCGGGGCAACACTGATTTCTTGCCACTCGTCGTCAGGAGAAGTCGGAAGAGCGTAAAGCGGGAACAAGGCTTCCTGAAAAACAAATATTTAATTATTTAGTCAAATATAGAACAATAAATACAATATTTAATATTTAACATTTATTATTCAATATTTTATTAAATATTTTATTAAATATTTAATAAAATATTTAATTGCGGAATGTATGAGGATAGTCTGGGGTTCAGAAGGTTCGACGGTTAAACGGGACACTCTCAATTCACTCACGAGTGAATTATCGTTAATCTCAATATCCATATTTACGTCACATACACAGAATACAAAATAAACGCCGACAGAAAGATGATCAATCCGACGGACCAAAGGCCCGTTAACGGAATATAGTTTCGAGCACCAGCGGATTTCGACTCGCACGAGCGTAACAAAGCGCGTAAACGAATGAGAAAGAGGGCGGCGCGTGACGGAACGGAGCGTTGATCAGCGCGAATAAAGAGATCTTGAAAAGCGCGAATATAGAACGGAGATCTTGAAACGCGCGAACGAAGATCTTGCTGCGCGCGATGACGCAGATTTTCGCTGCGTCAGCTGAAAACACTTCTTGGGCCTGCAAGGAGAGCGTGTTCCACGCCAAAACCAGCTTGCTCCCAATAACACGGGAGGCCGGTATCCAATTAATTGTTAATCTTTGGATAATCACACCCGCACATCCTAGTATTAACGCAGGAAAACAGCAGCACAATATACGGCGCGAGCAATCCCATGACCGATCGGTCTTTATCG